>NC_091308.1:43928921-43961421 GCF_038502225.1 Cherax quadricarinatus | reverse complement strand
ACTGGAACTCAGATAGCAGGCCTACATATCCGCTTACGAGAACTTGGAGCACTGTTGATTGACCTAGAATGATACTAAGTTCAAGGAAGTCCAGGACCCTTTCGGTGAAAAAAAAAACCTTGTACAAAGAGCGTGTTGCAGATATAAGAAAGTTCTGGCAGAGACGCAGACGAGCATAATATTTCATATTCCGTTGGGTCAGCATCTCTGATGTTGCTAGACCTTCCAACACGTAATGGAAAGAATTTTGAGGAGTTCTTTTGTAGTTTCCGTTTCCTCATTAAGAACTGGACGGATAATGCTGACCTAACGAAATTCTGTTACTTGAAGACCGAGCTCATAGGAGGCCCATGATCTCATTAGGGAACTCAACAAAACTGGTGCTTAAAACAAGCACATTTTACAAGTCCTGGAATCAAATTACTGTGATAAGCATTAAATAACAGTTAAACACGTTTATAGAACAATTAACCTCCCCTCACCTTCCCACTGCTTGCAAGAACTACAAACATTCAGAACAGCTCTAGACAAAAGGCGGTCACTGTCCTTTTATCAAGACTTTCGGGCCACTCGCTGAGAGGAAATTACCAGATTAGAAAATTGAACACCTGAATTGGAAATTTGGCAAGCGCTGTTTTACCAGCGAGGAAATTATCCAAGGTTTGCAACAGATTTTGTCTTACATAGATACAAAGACTTCAAACAAATCACCGCTTAATTAAAATGCCTCCTAAGAAAGTGTGTCTGTCAGTAATACGCTTGCTGATAATGTACTCGCGTATGTATTTATTAGGCAATCAACAAGGGTAATAATCTCAGAAATCGAGAAAGCCCCAACGACGAGCTGCCGGGTGTTTCTTTTGCGATGGGTCACATTGGACTTCGACTTTGTTACAGATACAACAGTAACTGCTCGCATGCAGTTAATACAACAGTTCAAGCTCCGTTTTAAATGTGTTTGTAATCATTTTGAAAGCTGGCGTAACCCGAATTTTTTTAAATGCCGTGGTGCATACAACACCGCTTTATGTACACCCATAGAAAAAAGGGGTAAGGAGATCGCAACTCCTGTTTCTGTGAAGGTAGAGAGCAGACGTATTCCAAGTTCTACGCTTTTTCCACAGACAACGATTAGGTTAGGTAAGGTTCGTCAGGAAAAAGGACAAGTGTTTCCTGACGCGGGTCTTAGTCAGATGACCCGCCGTTGGAGCTTTTGGTCATCTGACCGAAGCTTTCTGCTGGCTTACCAGTCCACCCCTTTAAAAATTATGGTCAGTTATAACCATTTAAATTATAATAAAAAATCCATAGACAACATAAGGTCACCAGGCTCAGCTCTCTGCAGCGAGTACAAATAAGAAGCGTGTCTGTCTCGAGTTCAGCAGACGGGGGATCAAATCTCCAACACGTTTTGCTCTGAATATTCTTTATGGGTTCATCTCCTATGTGCAGTTTAGAGTGCGTGAGAGCAGACTGACTGGACATCACATCAGTGTTTTCATCGCTTGTCCCCCAACCTCAGTGTTGTCAGCAACGCATTTCGCGTTACTGAAGGGGCGATACACAACCCTGACTACAACGCTATTTGATAAAGGCGGCTATTTGATATAAGCAGCACATTCTCGCTGGAAGGTTCGGCTCAATATAATTTTTTTTTCCATAGTCTGACAAGAAGTCATCCTGTCTAGTGAGGATCACAGTTAGCCTTGGCGACCAACAAGAGATGATTCATCAACACGAGACCATTCATGAAGTAGTGGTGGAATAACCACCTCCATCATACAACTGAAAGAGATGCGAGGTACTTTTATTACCTTGAGGAAGACTAGCTGGTCTTGACTTCCAATCACACAGTTAGCAGCAGAGCTCTGCTCATTGGAAGTGAATTTTACAGGAGGTTTGTCCAGGGAATACTGAAAATAAATGACGTAAATGGTGTGACTACTGCACGTGGTCACATGATTTACGGGTTACTCTCGGGAAGTCAGGTAAGCAGTGGCTGCGAGCCCGATGTAGCGGAAAATATCTCGTTGACCAGAATCACCACCAACCACGTCCCTCAACAGAAGTCTTTTTATTGGAAGAGAAGAGATGAATGGTATATGCATCGATATTAATAAGCCCAGTCTGGAGGAAACCGAGTCATACAACGAGTACCTCGACACTGTTCAGCACCAGGACAGATAGTACTGGGTAAGTTTGCTGTGGATGGTAAACAATCCACGATTGCCCACTAATTATCACATGGCTTTCTTCAGATGAAAGCTCAGATTGCATAAGCTTAGGAAGAATACATAACTCCTGATTGTGTAAAACAAGATCATATGGGAGAAGTTGGATAAACACTTCATTGAGGAAGTCATCAGTGATAAGCCACCTAAAGGTCACTATGGAGTTTAGAAGGATTCTGAGTCTACCCGTTACATGTCATGTATAATTGTGTCCTGGGACGTGGCTTGTCTTAATGATTGTCTGATGACAGGATCTTTCCTGAGAGAGAAGCTGGGTTACATTTCAGTTAATTTAGGCACGAGTGGGCTCTCATGAGGTTGACTGGGATTATATTCGTTGGTATGGACTACGGAGCAAAACTTTTCCAGGCTGAGGGACTGACCACCCCAAAACTACGTCTTCAAGGGTGATAAACTGATTACATCGTCTTCACGTCTCTACTGCTTCTGCTAACTCTTCTATACACAACTGAAGAATCGTACTATGTAGGAAAAACATAACTGTTGCACATTTGTTTTACTTCTTACTCTGCTATGGAAATAAAAATTGGATCAGAGTATAAAACCAAATTCAGTCACACGAAAGAGCAAGAAACTAAAGTGAAGGACATGAGAGAGATAATGCTGATCACAACCAAAATGCTTCCGATACCAGAGTAGCAATTTCCAACTAATTTTGTCACTTGATAATGAATATTATGGTTCAATTGTTTGCTAGCTCTATTTTCAATACACACCTACGTGTCACAACAGGTTCCAACAGGCTTGTCGCAGTGTGTTTCTTACCACACTCACAGTCTCACTGACCTTCATTATTGTTCCAGCAGTCATAGAAGCTGGTTGTGCTGTGCAAGTTTATATTTTGAGGTGAAAGATGAGTTTCTTAGCCAAATACTTTTTAAACTTATAATAGATATTCACTGAGGAAGCTATATTGATATTGAGTGGTGACATGTACTTAGCTCTGTGAAGACCTGCTTGTGTGTTCTCTGTGAATCTGAACCAGGATGCCCTCTCTTGAGCAACTTTACCAGCAGCTGAAAAAGCTTAGGGTTGCTAAGCAGAAGATATGGCGATTAACGGAGGAGAATAAGAGGATTCGATATAATCCTCCTGTTATGAGTCCCCAGGTTAAGAGGGGAGCTTGGTCAGTGGCCGGGCAACATGGAACCAAGCTGAGGATCAAGAAGACTGTTGGAGAGGCAGAAACAACGAGGAACCAGAAGACTACTGTGGAAACTTCCAACCCATTCTCGGTGCTACCTGACGAATGTGGGTGTTCTACTGGGAATGTCACAACGAGCACCAATGAAGCATTGGCTGACGTGAGTGAGACATCCCTAGAAACCCCAACGAAAACCATCGAGAACGTCTTGACGAATTTCACAAGTGAAGGTGTAGTGCTACCTGGCGAATGTGAGTCGACTACTGGGAACATCACGACGGACGACGCCAAGGAAAGTTAAAACATTGTTGTTGTTGGGGTTAGACAGATTAAGTACATGGATAGGGCATTCTGCTTGAAAGATAGGAGTAGGAGGCAGAGTGTGTGTTATCCTGCGTCTGGGATGAAAGATATTGTTAGCCGTCTGGATGACATCATGAGAGGTAATGGGAGCAATCCTATTATCTGTCTCAGTGCTGGAGGTAACGATGTTGGCAGACATAGGAGTGAGGACCTGATTAGCAGGTATAGGTCAGCAATAGAGACAATTAGGAGGAAGGGTAGGAAATTTGTCATACGTGGTATTTTGCCAAGGAGAGGAGTTGGAAACGAATGGTTGTCCAGGGCAATTGGTGTCAATTGTTGGCTGGACAAATACTGTAAGGAAAATGCAGTAACATTCATTGACAACTTGGACCTTTTCTATGGCAGAAATAACATGTATGCCAGGGATGGGGTTCACTTACACTTACTTGCTTACACTTCTTGTATAAATCCCAATAATCTATTTGCCCTATTATGTACTCTTAGGCATTGCTGTCTTGGTTTAAGGTTGCTGCTCACCATAACCCTCAAGCACTTTTCGCAATCTGTATGGCTAAGCTCTACATTTAACTTATAAGTGCTAGGGTTATGGACACTCCCGAGCTTCAGAACCTTGCATTTATCTACATTGAGCTGCATCTGCCACTTTTCTGACCAAGAGTAGAGTTTGTCTAAATCCTCCTGAAGTTCCCTAACATCAACGTTTGAATAAATTATCCTATCTTTGTGTCATCGGCGAATTTGCTCATTTCACTAGTAATACCCTCATCAAGGTCATTGATATATATTATAAACAACAACGGGCCTAAGACTGATCCCTGCGGAACGCCACTTGTTACAGATCCCCACTCGGATTTAACCCCATTTAAGCACACTCTCTGCTTCCTGTCAGTAAGCCATGACTCGATCCACGACAGCACTTTTCCCCCAATGCCATGAGCTGCCACTTTTTTAACAGTCTCTGGTGCGGTACTCTATCAAAAGCCTTACTAAAATCTAAATAAACAATATCGAATTCTTCATCATTATCAACGGCCACAAAAGCTTTACTGAAGAAGGTTAATAAATTAGTTAGGCAGGAACGGCCCCTCGTGAATCCATGCTGAGTATCATTAATCAAGCTGTGCTTATGGAGATGGCTTTTTATATTATCAGCTATAATTGACTCTAGTAATTTGCCTACAATTGAGGTTAGGCTTAATGGGCGGTAATTTGACGGTAACGACTTGTCCCCTGCTTTAAAAATAGGAATTACATTAGCCATTTTCCACATATCAGACACTACACCTGTTTGAAGAGAAATATTAAAATTATTAGTCAATGGTTCACAAAGTTCTATTTTACACTCTTTAAGAGCCCTTGAAAAAAGTTCATCAGGGCCCTGGGATTTATTTTGCTTTAACTGGTCTATCATAATTTATCATCATGAGGCCCACTATAAAAAATAATTACTGGGATGTTGTTAGTGTCTTCCTGAGTGAAAACTGAGAGAAAATAATTATTAAGAATAGAGCACATTTCATTCTCCTTGTCAGTGAGATGCCCAGAGTTATCTTTAAGGGGACCTATCTCTAACTTTTGTTCTATAAACCTGGAAAAAACTTTTTGGGTTAGTTTTCGAATCCCTAGCAACTTAAATTTCATAGTCCCGTTTAGCTTTTCTTATCCCCTTTTTAACGTCCCTCCTAATGTCAATTTACTGATTCATAAGATGACCCTCACCTCTTTTGATGCGTCTATAAATTCCTTTTTTTCTGTCCTAAAAGATATCTGAGCCTATTATTCATCCATTTGGGGACATTTCTATTCGATCTAATTTCCTTATATGGGATAAATGTCCTTTGGGCAGCATGTATTGTGTTAAGAAAGGTGTCATACTGATAGCTCTCTTCGTTACCCCAGTCCACAGATGGTAAGTGTTCTCTAAGCCCATTGTAATCTGCTAAGCGAAAATCTGGGACCAGTACTGAATTATTCCTACTATCATATTTCTATTCAATGCTAAAGGTAATTGATTTGTGATCTCTTGTGCCGAGTTCCTCTGTAATTTCTAAATTATTAACAAGGGTTTCCTTGTTTGCCAAAACCAAGTCAAGCAGGTTATTTCCCCTTGTAGGCTCTGTCACAAACTGCTTCAAAAAACAATCCTGAACTACTTCTAAGAAGTTGTTTGATTCTAAATTCCCAGTCAAGAAATTCCAATCAATATGACTAAAGTTAAAGTCTCGTAGAATTACTACATTATCGTGCCTTGTGGCCTTAACAATTTCCTCCCATAGTAGTCTCCCTTGGTCCCTATCTAAGTTTGGGGTACATTATATCACACCTAAAATCAATTTTTCATGTTCCTCTGAAAATTCTATTGAGACTCTGTATGTGTTACTTCAGACTTAACCTTTACCGGGCAGGACCGAGTTTACTCGGTCCTGACAGCATGGTTTTTGCGCATGTCCTCCTACTCCCCCAGCGCATCTGGGTTCCCATTCTCTATTTCTGACCAATCACAAGCCTTCCCTGAGTTGCTCCAGCTAAAGGCGATGGCATCTCCTTGCTTCCCTTTGGTCGAGAGAGCAAAATGTAAACACTTCTAGCTTGGCGTCGCCCAGACTCGCGTTTTTCGTCGAGTGCTCCTAATATACTCGTGCATTTCACCCTCTACAATGTCGGTAAGCACTGATTTGTGTGTCTAGTACATAAATGAATAGTTTATCTCTATTTTGATATATATATATATATATATATATATATATATATATATATATAAATATATATATATATATATATATATATATATATATATATATATATATATATATATATATATATATATATAAAGACATTGTGAAGCATAGTAAGAGTGCACCATGCAAATGAAAAAAGTGCAACAAAAGAGGCCAGAGTACACTTGGACCTGCCCGCTTAGGTGATGTTTTCAAGTTTCTGTATATAAATATTTCCATAAAATTTGGTAGTGTATATATGAATTCAATAATGATCTGGGTGTGTACAGAACGTTTTTATTGTCCTTCCAGATCAGTCAGAAATTGTTCTACGGTGAGTCCTCCAAGGACAAGTCAAAAATTTTCTGTGTTTGAGACGAAAATGACTCAGATCAAGACCCAGATGACCTGGAATTGGTGGACATTGGTGATGAATACTTGCCACCAGATGCAGAGGTGTCAACAGATGAGGAACCTATGCCATCATCAAAAAAGCAGAAATTGAACAAGAAGAAGATACTTGCTTACATGCAAGTATTGCAGCAAAAAGAATAATCATGTCACATCCTCATTTTCCTGTGCCACATGCAAAGTAAATCTATCCATCAAGAAGGATAGAAATTGTTTCATAAAGTTTCATTGCAGAAATTAGTGATGTAAAATGATTGTTTTTTCTCAGGGAACTCAGGAATATTTAATTTGTAAGTTGTATCCCATTACAATGTGTCATTGTTGATAAGTAGTTCCTATTTCTTTTTTTTAATGCTTACAAATTGTTCAGAAACAAGTTCCATTTATTTTTTTTTATATTGTCTACTTGTATAATAAATTTAAAAAGTATTTTTTTTTAACAATTGCAACCTGGCAACATTTTAAATTGTTATACCCTTAACAGGCAGGATCGAGTTTACTCGGACTATGCGTATCTGCAATTGCTCGACATGTAACTTTTACAACTCCATTTAGATGGCCTCAGTGACCTTACATCGAGCGGCTCTATCCCCTCATAGGAAATCACTTTCAAGTTCGCATTTTGGTCTACCTTGCCTCCTGAAGGGTTTAATACCAGTTTTTATGCAACAGTTCAAGCGATCTCGGACATACAGTGCCACCCCACCCCCCCTTCCCGATACTTCTGTCTACTTGGAGCAATTTAAAACCCTGTATGTGACATTCAGCAGGCATGTCCCGAATTTTCGTATTGAACCACGTCTGTTAAGGCAAATACATCAATGTTACCTGCACTAGCAACTAGCCTCAACTCGTCCGTCTTATTCCTAGCACTACGACTATTTGTGTAATATATTTTTAAGGACCCTCCTTTCTCTTTACCCTTCCTGCTCCTTTCTGTTATTCCACTAAACCTATCACTGTTCTTGTCACCTAGTGCCACTGGCTTTCCAATATCCACCTCATTTTGCATATTACTAGTTTTCCTAGTACTCATATTACTATACTGGGACTTCATTGTTTTCCTGCCAAAACCCATACCACTATCTATTCCTAGTTTAAAGACCTAACAGCTCCCTTCACTGCATTGGCCAGTGCTCCCACTCCAAACCTAGATAAGTGAACCACATCCCTGACATACATGTCATTTCTGCCATAGAATAGGTCCCAGTTGTCAATGAATGTTACTGCATTTTCCTTACGGCATTTGTCCAGCCAGCAGTTTGACACCAATTGCCCTGGACAACCATTCATTTCCAACTCCTATCCTTGGTAAAATACCACATATGACAGGGTTCCCACCCTTCCTCCTAATTATCTCTATTGCTAGCCTATACCTGTTAATCAGGTCCTCACTCCTATGTCTGCCAACATCGTTGCCTCCAGCACTGAGACAGATAATAGGATTGTTCCCATTACCTCTCGTAATGTCATCCAGACAGCTAACAATATCCTTCATCCCAGACCCAGGAAAACACACTTTCTGCCTCCTACTCCTATCCTTCAAGCAGAATGCCCTATCCATGTACCTAATCTGGCTATCCCCAACAACAACGTTTTTACCTTCCTTGGCGACGTCCATCGTGATGTTCCCAGTAGTCGACTCACATTCGTTAGGTAGCACTACACCTTCATTTGTGGAATTCGTCAAAACGTTCTTGATGGTCTTCGTTGGGGTTTCTAGGGATGTCTCACTCACGTCTGCCAATGCTTCTTTGGTACTCGTTGTGGCATTCCCAGTAGAACACCCACATTCGTCAGGTAGCACCGAAAATGGGTTGGAAGTTTCCACAGTAGTCTTCTGGTTTCTCGTTGTTTCTGCTTCTCCAACAGTCTTCTTGATCCTCAGCTTGGTTCCATGTTGCCCGGCCACTGACCAAGCTCCCCTCTAACCTGGGGACTCACAACAGGAGGATTATTATGAATCCTTTTGTTCTCCTCCGTTAATAGCCGTATCTCCTGCTTAGCAACCCTAAGCTCTTCTTTCAGCTGCTGGCAAAGTTGCTCAAGAGAGGGCATCCTGGTTCAGATTCACAGAGAGCACACAAACAGGTCTTCACAGAGCTAAGTACAAGTCACCACTGAGCTAAGTACACGGTGAGGGTATCATCCCCATACTCCCAGAGAAATTCCAGGCCCACCGCTCTGTGTTTGTTGAACGCACCAACAGCGTCATGAGTGAAAATACTGCTGAAGAACTCGCGTTGGATATACACAGCAAACTCCGAGATCAACGTCCTCAAGGCATATGTTTGCAAAGAACTCGAACCACCAGCAGTCTCTGAAATTAATACTCGAGACAACAGAAGAAGCCAAACTCATCTGTAACAACGGTCTGAGATGCTATGGTACCAAATGCACACCCAACCAAGTACCTATGGAAAGGTTTGTGAACATCACTCAGTGCTTCAAGTGCTATGGTTTCGGGCATATCATAAACAAATGCACCAGTGTAAAAACAGTCTGGAGTATCTGCTCAGGAGAACATGTTCATAGGGAATTCCCCAACAGGAGCAAACCCAAGTGTGCCATTTGCGGTGGGCAACACCATGCTGTCTTTCCTAGTTGCCGTATCAGGAAATCCACAGTCCAGAGATTTCTGGACAAGAAACTTGTGAATGCCAAGAAACCACTCCACCGACACCACTCATGTTGTCCCAAGTACCCTTCCCCAATCTACCGAGCTCTAGCATGGCACCTACTGCCACCTCCACTAATATCTGGACCTCCTCTTCACAACCCCCCAACCGAACCTGGCATGCACCATGCCCAAGGGCCACTCTCCTTATCTCTCCAGGTTCCCTACAAGGAGTAAAGAAGGAGAGACTGGTGTTCATAATGGCCTATGACATGGCATGGGGCGATGGCCAGCTGTGCTCTATCATCATCAACGAGCTGTTATTAGCAAATAGAGCTTCAGTTATAATCGCCCCAGATAAAATGCGCTCTTAATGGGCCCCTCCCATCATCCCAGGTGAACGTAACCCCACTGGGCATCCAGCTCAACTCATCCTCGTACCCTTTCACGAAGAGAACCCATTGTCTCCAATCACAAAAGTGGATGGGAATGATGATCCTGTGCAATTCAGGAACGAGGAAACTGACGTGTCCAAAGATTCAGATAACGAGTCCAATTCGTCAGTTAGTGCATCAAACACATGCAATATTGATGATGATCAACAATTCTGTTCTCAGAGAACCACTCGGAACTACAGCCCCACTCCCCCCAACGAATCCAGCAGAGAGCACACACACACACACACACACACCAGTTGGCTATAACCTCAGACCACAACACTGCAAGCAGCATCAACGCAAAACACATTAAATAATGGTGAGTAATCTACCCGAAAAGACAGAAGATTGGGTAACACCTGAACTATTTTATGTCCTCTAAGGATAATAATACCCCAATTTATGACGATATGACTTCAAACATTCTACAGCTTACAACTAACCTTGTATCATTCGCAGTCAAATAATAAAGTGTTAAACCGACAAGGGTCATGCAGCCATTCGCAAACATCCTACACACGACACCACCTCAGAAACAGCTAAGCCAACCAACAACTCCAAAAAAGCATCCAAACTCCATGAAGCGCCCTGGAACCACCACCTTCAGCAAGTGCTCTAGAACCTACCTCTTGCGTGGAAAAAAATAGCTACTGCAAGAAGTATATCTCCTTCCAACTGAGTAACATGCAAATATACAGCTGGCATAACTGTGTGCAGCTGATGGGAAGTGGGGTATACCCCATCCTAAGAATTTTATATACTCATGAAGAACATTACACATACACACATACACACACACACACACACACACACACACAAACACACACACACACACACGCGCACACACACACGCACGCACACACGCACGCACGCACACACACACACGCACGCACGAATGCGCACACACACCCACCCACCCCAACCCACCTTTTTCCCATATTTCCATCCTTATTCGTCCTTCTTTCTTTCCCATCTTACCAATGCTCTGGTAATTCATGCTTCATGCTACTGGGAACGGTTGAAGTCTCTTAATCTATACTCCTTGGAATGCAGGTGAGAAAGATACATGATAATATACACTTGGAAAGTCTTATAGAGACTAATCCCAAATCTGCACACGAAGATCACTCCCTATGAAAGCAAAAGACTCGACAGGCAGTGCAACATCCCCCAGTAAAAAGCAGGGAAGCCACGAGTATGCTAAGAGACAACACAGTAATTATCAGGGGTCCAAGACTGCTTAACTGCCTCCCAGCATGCATAAGAGAGATTACCAGTAGACCCCAGGCTGTCTTCAAGAGGTAGCTGGACAGGCACCTAAAGTCAGTACCTGATCAGCCGGGCTGTGGCTCGTACGTCGGTTTGCTTGCGGCCAGCTGTAATAGCGTGGTTGATCAGGCCCTGATCTACCGCGAGGCCTGGTCATGAACCGGGCCACGGGAGCGTGAACAAGGACAGTAGGCGTAAGGAAACATGCCCAACGTTTGGACGAACACTCAGTATGTGAGCCAAATGCTCTGCCAATCGTGCCACAGGACATCCACCGTTTCAGTCTTCACATCTCCTGAGTACGTATTCAACCCTTTGTGACGAGGGGGATAACCAGTCCCAGGGATCAAAGAATCGAAATACCTTTGAGAGTAAAATACACTTAGTGAGAACATTATTGGGTTTACGGGTCACCACCTTGAGACTTAAGGTATCTTCCTCGGCATGTCAGACCAGGTTAAACATACTACTACCAAGCTGTCAACGTCAGGTAAATTTAATAACTTCCTTTAAAGCGGCTTAATTAGTATTCCAGCCTCTGAGTGGCAAGTTGACGGTAGTCATTTCCTTGTTTGCCTCCTCAGAAAGTCCCTCTAAATCATGCTTCTTGGTAAAGATTCCAGGAAGATTATCTTCATAGAAACTCTCACTCAAAACATCTTTAAGAGGATTTAATGATTTCTATAAATGGGTGTTCACTTTGGCTTCGAGCAGGAGGTGCGAAGAAATATGACCTATGACCCATAGGACTCTGAGGTTATTAGGATTTTTGTCCATCGGAAACGAGTATAATCCCTATCAACCTCACGAAAGCCCATTCGTGCCTAACTTAATTAATATCACCCAGCTTCTCTGTCAAGGAAGGTCATGCCATCAGACACTCAATAAGACTGGCCACGTTCCTGGACACAGTTATACACGACAAGGGGTAGATTCAAACTCCTTCTAAACCTCATAGTGGAGGAGATAGTGACCTTTACGAGGTTTTGTCACCGATCACTTCCTCAACGATCATATGATCTTGTGACACCGTCAGGCGTTCTGTACTCTTCCTATGCTCATGTAATCTGAGTTTGCATCTGAAGGAAAGTCATGTGATAATTAGTGGGCAATCGTAGATTGTTTAACTTCTATAGTAACCTGACCCAGTACTATCTGTCCTGGTGCTCAACAGTGTCGAGGTACTCGTTGTATGACTCGATTTCCTCCGGACTGGGCTTATTAATATTCATACTTATATTATTCAGGTTCCACAATTTGTTCACTGGCTCTATCCTCTCTTCCAGTAGAAAAGACTTCTGTTGAGGGTCGTGGTTGCCGGTGATTCTGATAAACAATTTATTTTCCGCTACATCAGGCTCACATCCACCACCTACTTGACTGCCGGAGAGTAACCCGTAAATCATGTGATCACGAGTCGTGGTCAGCAGAGAAACGTCATTTATTTTCACTATTCCCTGAATAAACCTGCTGCAAAATTCACTTACAATGAGCAGAGCTCTGCGGCTGTGTGATTGGAAGTCATAACCAGATAGTACCACAATGGTCTTCTTTAAGGCAGTAATGGTGTCTTGCATCTCTTTCAGTTATTCCTCCCCTACTGCCTGAATCTTCTCGTGTAGGTGAATCCTCTCGTGTTGGTTGCCAAGACTAACTGTGAACCTCGCTAAACAGGATGACAGTTTGCCAGACTATAAAAAAAAAACAGCTATATTGAGTCGAACATTAAGAGAGCCTGAGCGCTTCTAGGTATACAAGATCTCTGGGAGCCTTGATCAAATAGCGTTATAGTCTGGGATGTTGTGTCGCCCCGTCAGTAAAGTGAGATGCGTTGCTGACAACACTGACGTTGAGGACAAGCGATAAAAATGCTGCTGTGATATCCAGTCCGTCGTAAAAATCATGCTGACCCTAACGAAAAATATACATTTCATTGTCTCACGAAATCGTAATGACACGATGGCAAACAAACCATACCAAGGACGGTAATGGTATATTTCATTGTGCTTGTTTATTATTAAATTATTCTTATCTAAAATATATTTAGCTGGATTAGGCTTAGTTAAGTTGCGCTTGCTATAATAAGGTTAGGTAAGTTTTCTAAACTTCTTTTGGTATAAAATTATTAATTTTTACATTAACATAAATGAAAAAATACACCTTTAAACGTATAGAGAAGATTTCAAGTGAGTTCTTGCTAAATGACCAGTTTTATAATAATAATATATATATATATATTTTATATATATATATATATATATATATATATATATATATATATATATATATATATATATATATATATATCCTAGGTAGTAGGTTGGTAGACAGCAACCGCCCTGGGAGGTACTACCGTCCTGCCAAATGAGTGTAAAACTGACTCCTGTAATTGTTTTACATGATGGTAGGATTGCTGGTGTCTTTTCTTTCTGTCTCATGCACAGGTACGTCTTGCTACTTCTACTTACACTTAGGTCACACTACACATACATGTACAAGCATATATATACATACACACCCCTCTGGGTTTTCTTCTATTTTCTTTCTAGTTCTTGTTCTTGTTTATTTCCTCTTACCTCCATGGGGAAGTGGAACAGAATTCTTCCTCCGTAAGCCATGCGTGTTGTAAGAGTCGACTAAAATGCCAGGAGCAAGGGGCTAGTAACCCCTTCTCCTGTATATATAACTAAATGTAAAAGGAATTCGCAAGAGCAGGCGAAATATACACAAACACTGATCTCTGACTGAAAGGGACTCGAACCTACGAACCTTGGAACAAGGTACGCAGTGCTATACCAATCTACCCACACTGGACAATACCTTGGGGTGCAGCTTGTGCTACACGTTGATCCAAGGCAGCCAGCTTTCAGGGAGAAGGCTTACAGCTTTTCATCTCATCCCCTGCATGCATCAGCCTTACTAGAGATTTTAACAATGCAAGGAATTCGCAAGAGCAGGCGAAATATACACAAACACTGACCTCTGGCTGAAGGAGACTCGAACCTACAAACCTGGGAACAAGCTGCACGCCAAGGTATTGTCCAGTGTGGGTAGACTGGTATAGCACTGCGTACCTTGTTCCAAAGTTCGTAGGTTCGAGTCTCCTTCAGCCAGAGATCAGTGTTTGTGTATATTTCGCCTGCTCTTGCGAATTCCTTGCATTGTTAAAATCTCTAGTAAGGCTGATGCATGCAGGGGATGAGATGAAAAGCTGTAAGCCTTCTCCCTGAAAGCTGGCTGCCTTGGATCAACGTGTAGCGCAAGCTGCACGCTAAGGCATTGTCCAGTGTGGGTAGATTGGTATAGCACTGCGTACCTTGTTCCAAGGTTCGTAGGTTTGAGTCTCCTTCAGCAGAGATAAGTGTTTATTATATATATATATATATATATATATATATATATATATATATATATATATATATATATATATATATATATATATATATGTGTGTGTGTGTGTGTGTGTGTGTGTGTGTGTGTGTGTGTTTGTGTGTGTACTCAGTTGTACTCACCTAGATGTGGATGTGGGTGGTCGATTCACAGGCCGCTACCCGGTCATACTTCCCGCTCCGTCTTCTTGAAGCTATGTATGGAACCTGCCTCCACTACATCACTACCCAGGCTATTCCACTTCCTGACAACTCTGTGACTGAAGAAATACTTCCTAACCTCCCTGTGGTTCATGTGAGTCTTTAGCTTAAAACTGTGACCCCTTGTTGCTGTGTTCCATCTCTGGAACATCCTGTCTCTGTCTACCTTGTCTATACCTCTCAGTATTTTATATGTCGTTATCATATCCCCCCTAACTCTCCTGTCTTCCAGTGTCGTCTGGTCGATTTCCCTTTACTTCTCCTCGTAGGACATACCCCTTAGCTCCGGGACTAGTCTTGTTGCAAACCTTAGCACTTTCTCTAGTTTCCTTTCATGCTTGGCTAGGTGAGGGTTCCGAACTGGCGCTGCATATTCTAATACAGGCCTAACGTACACAGTGTACAGCGTCCTGAATGAGTCCTTATTTAGATGTCGGAATGCTGTTCTTAGGTTTGCCAGGCGCCGGTATGCTGCAGCATACGGGCGCCTCATGAGATGTTCCCGGTGTTATACTCAAACCAAGAGCCTTTTCCCTTGAGTGAGGTTTGTAGGTTCTGGCCCTTTAGACTGTACTCCGCCTGTGGTCTTCTTTACCCTTCCCCAATCTTCATGACTTTGCAGTTGGTGGAGTTGAACTCCAGGAGCCAGTTTCTGGACCAGGCCTGAAGTCTGTCCAGATCCTTTTGTAGTTCAGTCTGGTCCTCGTCCGATTGAATTCTCGTCAACTTCACATCATCTGTAAACGGACACTTCTGAGTCTATTCCTTCCATCATGTCGTTCACATATACCAGAAACAGCACCTAGGACTGACCCTTAGGACTGACCCCTGTGGAACACCACTTGTCACAGGCGCCCACTTTGACACCTCGTCACGTACCATGACTCGCTGTTGTCTTCCCGACAGGTATTCCTTGATTCCATTGCAGTGGCCTCCCTGTTATACCTGCCTGTTCCTCCAGCTTATGCACTAATCTCTTGTGTGGATCTGTGTCAAAAGCCTTCTTACAGTCCAAGAAAACGCAATCTACCCACCCCTCTCTCAGTTTTACTATTGCCACCCTGTTATAGAACTCCAATAGGCTTGTGATACAGGATTTCCCGTCCCTCAACCCGTACTGGTTGTCGTTGACATGCTCATTTCTTTCTAGGTGCTCCACCATTTTTCTCCTGATAATCTTCTCCATGACTTTGCATGCCATACATGTCAGTGACATGTATAGTATGTCTGTCTCCTTTTTTAAAAATTGGGATTACATTTTCTGTCTTCCATACCTCAGGTAGTCGCCCTGTTTCGATAGATGTGTTGAAGATGTTGTTAGTAGCCCACATAGTGCCTCTGCTCCCTCTCTCAGGACTCATGGAGAGATGTTGTCCGGCCCCATCGTTTTTGATGTATCTAGCTCGCTTAGCAGCCTCTTCACTTCTTTGGTCGTATGTAATGTGTCCAACACATGATGGTGTACACTTCCTTTCAGTCTTTCTGGAGTCCCTTCTGTCTCTTTCTGTGAACACTTCTTTGAATCTCGTGTTGAGCTCCTCACATACTTCTCGGTCGTTTCTTGTAATGCCCCCCCTCCTTCCTTCCTCAGCCTGATTACCTGGTCTTCGTTGCTTTCCTGATGTTACTGAACAACAGCTTTGGGTTAAATTTGGCTTTCACTGCTATGTCATTTTCGTATTCTCGTTGGGCCTCCCTTCTTACCTGTTCATATTCATTTTATCTCTAAGTCTCTCCTTATTCTCCTGGGTCCTTTGCCTTCTGTACTTCTTCCATTCTCTAGCACACTTAGTTTTGGCCTCTCTTCACCTTTGAGTGATCCAAGGGCTCATCCTGGTCTTCTCATAATTTCTTTTACCTTTAGGTACAAACTTCTCCTCAGCTTCCTTGCATGTTGTTGTCACATAGTCCATCATCTCATTTACTGATTTCCCTGCTAATGCTCTGTCCCATTGAACCTCATGCAGGAAATTCTTCATGCCTCTATAGTCCCCTCTCGTAGTTTTCCTGTTTCCCTCTCCACTTGTAACTATGTGTTCCAAGCTCAGAACCACATGGTCACTGGCCCTGAAGGGTCTTGCATATGCGATGTCCTCAATGTCTTCACTACTCAAGGTGAATATTAGGTTCAGTCATGCTGGTTCATCCTCTACTTTCTCTCTGGTAGTGTCCCATACGTGTCGGTGCATGAGGTTTTCCAGTACCACCTCATTCATTTTAGCTCTCCACGTTACTGGGCCCCCATGTGGCTCCAAGTTCTCCCTGTCAATATCTTTGTGATTGAAGTCACCCACAACCAGTAGCTTTGCCCTACTTAAGAACTTAAGAAAGAAGGAACACTGCAGCAGGCCTACTCACCCATGTGAAGCAGGTCCATTGCCCCCCCGGATTAGCCCAATGACCCACCGAGTCAAGTCACTTCCACTTAATGAAAGAGCACGGCATCAGATCTAGTAGCACAAGCTAGTCAGATCCAACTCACACCCACCCACCCACATCCACTCATGCTGTGAGAGAAAAGTTCAACAGATAGTAGTGGCGAGCGAGCATATGGTGACGATAGTTTGATTGTCAGCCTGCTTGTTAAGATAGGGTCAGTGTCTAGGTCCATCTAACTCCCCCCCCCTTTTCTCCACCCGATAAGGTGACGTGTGGGGCTCCGACCAAATGGATAATCACTTGACTCACAGCTCCCAACACAACTGTAAGTAAAAGCCTCTGCTCCTGTTTTTAATGGATATATTGGTTAAAAGCTTCACTTTTTACTAATTGTGAAAACTTAGTTCATAATGCCTTGACTTTCATTTAAATCCTCACCAGTCTTTTAAATGCTTTACTTATCATGGAGAGTGATTTCTCAAGCAGTGGTTAAATTTTGTCTCTTTCTAGCTTGGAATGTCAGCTTGGGTCATTTGGCAACCACAGAAACAGTGTTGAAGGACCTGCATTCCTATCATCCTGACGAATTATTCAAGGCTGGAGACACTGTGACGAACTAGTCGTTGGGTTGTCAACAGCTGTGACCCCCCCCTACATCATCAGCAACGGCTACAATTTCTACAAGGCGCGGTGTCAACATCAACCAAACACCCCAGTCTAACTGTACATATTAGCGTTGAATTCAAATACTTTTATATTTCATTTTTCATATCTCTTTCACGTAGTATAAAAGTTCATATTTCAATGTTTTATATTTTCAATTCTAACAAAAACGTGTTTATATTTGTATGTTATTATTCTTTTTCTATTCATTAATTTTCCTAAGGAGGAGCCAGCCTTGGTAACACCTACTTAAGGTCTTACAGGGTTGAGTAAGCCTTCACAAATGGTGACCTTGCCAGGATCACTCGACCGAATCAAGATTCGACTCCATCTCGAATCTACCATTGGAACTTCAATGCCGTTTACCACAGACGGTTACCACCAGCCATGAGTAATCATTCTCTATGGTAGGACTACAATACAGGTATTTAAAAGATTTGGTGATTGTTATAGTCTCAATTTATTGTAAGTCAAGTCAAGGCAGGATATACTAGTTAATTCTGCCACCTTTATTTTTGAGCTTGAAACGATTTGGAGGAACAGACTCTAGGGACCCGAGATTTTCCAGTGACAAGTTGTTTCACTGAGCTCTATTATATAAAGGGAACTGTTGTAGGACACTCCGGATTTGTTGGTGAGAAGACTGGATGGTCAAGTGACCCCATTCAACTTACTGTTTGGTCGGAGCCGGCATAGAACCCTCCGTTTTCTTTCATAAAGTTTAATCGAAGCAGGGATCGAACCCTCCGATTTTACAGTTTGAACGGAGCAGGAATTGAACCCTCCGTTTTCTTTGATATATCCGTTTCATTTTCCCCTGGTAGTTTAAGTGATTTTTGCAAGCATGGAGGGATACCAGTTTTGGATGAACATTGGGAGTAAGTTAGGAATAATGGGGAAAAATTTAGAAGCTTTCATTAGCGCTAAGATCCAGGATAGAATTGAAAGAGAAAGAATAGAAGGAGAAAGAGAAGAGAGAAAGGAGAGAGATCGAATTGAAAAAGAAAATCAAGACAGAAAGAGAAGACAAAAAAGGAGTGTGGTAGACTTAATCGTGAGGAGAGAGCTCAAGTATGTGAAGAACAAGCTAAAATACACGAGGAACAAGCTAAGTTAAGAGAACTTGAGGAAAGAGCAAAAGATAGAGAACTTGAGGAAAAAGCAAGAGAACGTGAGGAAAAAGCTACAGAACGTGAGAAAAAAGCTAGAGAGAATGAGTTGCGAGAGAGACAGAAAGATCGTGAGGTAGAGAAGGCACGCCTTGAATTAGAAAATGAAAAGTTAACTTTTTCACAACAACAATTAGAGGAAGGAGCAATGGAACATCATGCAGCTAGTGTGTATAGTGCAACACCTTATTTGCCTCCCTTCACAGAGGGGGAAGACATAACTTCATACATTATTAGGTTCGAAAATACCGCAACCCTCTGTGAATGGCCAGCTGACACCTGGGCTACCAGGTTAGGTATGTTATTTTCTGGTACAGCTTTGAATATCTATGCAACTTTGTCGCAGGATACCATATGTAATTATAACCTATATAACCTACTTAAGAAGGCAATCCTTAAAGCATACCAAAAGACCACAAATTCTTGTAGGAAAGATTTCAGGTATGCCACCTTACAGCATGGCCAAAACTTTCAACAGTTGCAGGTTATTCTCTTTCGTTTATTCGACTTTTGGATGGAGAGCTTAGGAATTGATCGCAGTTATGAATCTCTTAGAGACTTCATGGTTGCTGACCAGTTCCTGACAGCTCTTCCCCACCAGATACGAACATTCATTAGAGAACGTAACCTGATTAAAGCTGAGGAAGTTGCTGAGGCTGCTGACTTGCATGCTGAGGCTCACAATTCTTATAAACACCTAAAGGGATCGAACCCTAAGGGCAAGGGTTCACCAGATCTTAAGAAATCAAAGCCTCTGGTGGAAAGTAAACTGACGTCTTTTATACCGGTTTGTCATTTATGTGGTGTTAAGGGACATAAACGTCCCGATTGTCCTTCTAATTAAGTGCAAAAACTTGGTAGGTGTTTTAAAGACTGTAATGACCAGGCACCCTTCTGTTCGGGAACAGTTAATGGACTTAATGTATCTACCATTTTACTAGACACTGGATGCACGTGTATAGTCATTTCTGATAAGCTGTTCCCTAACCTTAAAGAAACTCATGCCTCTGCTATCCTTTCAGACTACTTGGGCCGTACAGACACTTTTCCTACCATCCGTTGTTACATTAGGTCTAAATGGTTCACAGGTTGGTCAGAAGCCGTACTAGCTCCCATCACCTCTTGCTCTGTACTAGTAGGTAATGTAAAAGGTGTCATTCTTCCTTCTGAGGTTGACCTTTCATCACCAAAGATGGACGTAAGTTTTTCAGCTCCTCTTCCTGTAAAGTCAGAAAAGCCCCTCGACAGTACAGATGAGGCAATGTCTTGTGATACTCATGTGGGGTTAGAAACCAGTGATACTACTCTGGAAAGCGAGGTAGTAGGATCACCGGTTCACTTGTTAGATGAAAGTGAGGATATCGCCTCCGATACTATAAATGTCTTGACTAGGACTCAGACCAAAGCCCAGGCTTCTCCTACTGTCCATCCTTTGATTTTCTCCGACTTTAAGCCTTTAGATATATCTAAGGACCCCTTTATCAATTTACAACGTAATTGCCCTTCTCTTCATAATTGCAATAATGCAGCTAGAAAAAATAAAGTTATCCAAAGGAAAAACTTTTCATATAAATTTGAATATATAAGAGGTATCTTGTATAAATCAGTATTCAAATTAAATTCAGACGAGATAGACTATTCCATCTTAGTTGTTCCAAGTCAATGCAGAGAGACTGTTCTTAAAATGGCTCATGACCTGCCAGTGGCCGGACATTTCTTACATCGTAAAACCTTGAATAAAATTAGGGAAACCTATTTTTGGCCCAAAATGTCCTCAGATATCACTACATATTGTAGATTGTGTAAAGTTTGCCAACTGTCATCCTCCCGAGGTACCCGGCGAGTACCTATGGTCAAAATGCCAATCTTTACGGTACCGTTTGAAAGAGTAGCTATTGACATCGTTGGCCCTTTATCACCACTTTCATCTGGGGGACATAGATATATTTTAACATTAGTTGATTATGCTTCGAGTTTCCCTGAAGCCATACCCTTAAAGTCCATAACTACAACAGAGGTGGCTGAAGCCCTTTTGTCCATTTTCTCCAGAGTTGGCATCCCTAGAGAAATTTTGTCTGACCGTTGGACACAATTCACATCTTTATTAATGCAACATCTCTACCAACTTCTGGGAGTGAAGCCTCTCTTCACAACACCCTATCATCCCAGCTGTAATGGGAGGATTGGGCACCAGCATTCAATTCTCAAGTCCATTTTAAGGAAACTTTGCTCCCTTAAACCTAAGGAGTGGCATCGTTACCTACCCTGTGCTTTGTTTGCCATGAGGGAAGTTCCCAGTGACTCTTTGGGGTTTTCACCTTTTGAACTTCTCTATGGTAGACAGGCCAGAGGTCCATTGTCCATCCTTCATGACTTACGGACTAATGAGGAGGTGAATGCTGAGGTTCAGTCTTATCAGTTTCTCCTTGACCTTAGATCCAAACTTGAGGAGACCTCTGACATAGTTTCGAAAAACTTAAGCTTATCAATGGACCAGTACAAAACCTATTTTGATACTAAAAGTCAGAGGAGAAGTTTTAAAGTAGGGGATGAGGTTCTGGTACTTTTACCAATAAAGTCAAATAAACTATTAGTAGCATGGAAAGGTCCGTATAAGGTATTGAAAATTTGTGGGAAGGTTGATTACCTCATAGAAGTCATGGGGAAACCTAAGCCTTATCATATCAACATTCTTAAGAAATATTACCGAAGAAATTCGGTTAACTGCCTGAATGACTTTGATTTAGTTTTTCCACACAAACTTGATAATACAACTGAGGAGTGTAAGGTGTGCGTAAGTGACACCTCTAACGTAGACTATGACAGAGAACTACATGACTTGGTGACTCTTGACCACTCAGGTGCAACAAACATTAATATCAATGAGTCTTTGGATGACCATAAGAAACATGAGCTACTTCAATGTGTGGGTAAATTCTCAGATATTTTTACGGATATTCCAGGTGTCACCTCCACGGTAGTCCATAAGATTGACTTAGTCACAGATAATCCTATCAAATGGAAATTATACCCAGTTCCAGTTCACCTTAGGGATGCATTTGACCCAGAGGTAGACAGATTATTAAAGCCAAAGATCACTGAACCTTCAGTATCTGCATATTGCTCACCAGTAGTCATGGTTAAGCAGGAAGACAATTCATATAGGCTTGCTATTGACTTCAGAGGACTTAATGCTATAACTCGGTGGGATGCTGAGCCTATGCCCTTAATAGATAGCAATCTACACAAATTTTACGACTCTTCTTTCTTCTCAGAGATTGATATTGCGCAAGCATATCATCAAGTAATGTTAGATCCTTCTTCTAAGCAGTACACTGCTTTTCCTACACACCAAGGACTGATGCAGTATAGAACTATGCCCTTCGGTTTGGTAACTGCCTGTGCTACCTACGTGAGACTGATGAGAAAGATCTTGGGTAATATGCCAAATGTTTCAGTTTATTTTGATAACATTTACGTAATGACATCCACGTGGGGCAAGCATATCCAAACATTAACATCACTTTTGCATAGATTACGCTCACATGGCTTCACTGCCAATATTAATAAGCCGTTTTAAGAACTGATGCCTCTAATACTGGCTTAGGTGCAGTGTTACTACATTATCATAATGGTACACCCTTTCCTGTATGCTTCCTAAGCCGGAAACTTCTTCCTGCAGAAACGAGATACTCCACCATAGAAAATAAGTGTTTGGCCCTTGTGTGGGGTATCTCCAAACTTAAATTTTATTTACTGGGAAAATAATTCATTTTAGAGACGGATCACAAACCTTTGATATACTAGAAATTTTTAAGGGAACCAACAGTCGCCTCTTGAGGTGGACATTGGTACCCCATGCTTTTAAGTTCCATATTGTGTATATCAATGGTTCATCCAATTATTTCTCTGACTGGTTAAGTCGTGACAGTCAGTAGAAGATTTGGTACCTTATGTGACTTTCCCGGGTTAGAACTTTTTCCTCGCCTATTCTTCTTATATTCCTTGACTATAAATCTTGGTATGGGGGAGTGTGAGGGAAAAGTTCAACAGACAGGAGTAGCGAGCGAGCATATGGTGATGATAGTTTGATTGCCAGTCTGCTTGTTAAGGTAGGGTCAGTGTCTAGGTCCTGCTACCCCCTCCCTTTTTCCACCCAGAAAGGTGACGTGTGGGGCACCAACCAAACGGATAATCACTTGACTCACAGCTCCCAACACAACTAAGTAAAAGCCTCTGCTCCTGTTTTTAATGGATATATTGCTTAAAAGCTTCACTTTTAACTAATTGTGAAAACTTAGTTCATAATCCTCACCAGTCTTTCAAATGCTTTACTTATCATGGAGAGTGATTTCTCAAGCAGTGGTTAACTTTTGTCTCTTTCTAGCTTGGGATGTCAACTTGGGTCAACTGGCAACCACAGAAACAGTGTTGAAGGAGACGAACTTCACATTAGTCCTGGGACATCACTATTTATCTACATACCTGATGAGTGTAGCCAACCCCAGGCAACTACCCCTAATCTTTGCAGTGGTGAAAGACCTGCGTTCCTATCATCTTGACGGATTAGTCAAGGCTGGAGACACTGTGACGAACTAGTCGTTGGGTTGTCACTCAACAGCTGTGACCCCCCCCCCCCCACATCAGCAACAGCTACAATTTCTACAAAGTGCAGTGTCAATATCAACCAGACACCCCAGTCTAGCTGTACATATTAGAGCTGAATTCAAATATTTTCATATTTCATTTCTCTTTCACGTAGGATGAAAGTTCATATTAAAATGATTTATATTTTCAATTCTAACAATAAAGTGTTTATATGTGTATGTTTTTATTATTTTTCTATTCATTAATTTTCCTGAGGAGGAGCCAGCCTTGGTGAAACCTACTTGAAATCTTACAGGGTTGAGTAAGCCTTCACACGCATTTATCCAGCCTATTTTTAAAACTACACAACGTTTTAGCCTCTATAACTGTATTCTGGAGTTTGTTGCACTCATCCATAACTCTATTACCAAACCAGTGCTTGTATATATCCTTCCTGAATCTGAATTTTTCCAATTTGAAACCATTGCTGCGAGTCCTGTCTTGGCTGGAAATTTTCAGCACGTTATTTACATACCTTTTATTTATTCCTGCTTTCCATTTGTACACTTCGATCATATCCCCCCTAATTCTACGTCTTTATAGACAGTCTATCCACGTACGGAAGATTTCTGATACATGGATCAACTGTGCAGCATAATCTAAATGAGGCCTAACCAAGGATATATCGAGCTGAAAAGCAACCTGAGGGCTTCTATTATTTATACTTCTAGATATGAAACCAAGGATTCTGTTAGCTTTATTGCGAACACTAATGCACTGTTGTATTGGTTTTAGATTACTGCTAACCAGAACTCCTAAATCCTTTTCGCAATCAGTAGTATTAAGATTTACATTATTTGGATTTTATGTGGCATGGTTATTTCCCCTGTCCAACATTTAGAACGTTGCGTTTGTCCACATTAAACTTCATCTGCCACTTTTCCGACCATTGCATCAGTCTATTGAAATCATCCTGGAGTGCTCTAGTGTCCTCATTAGGATCAATTGGACGGCCTATTTTGGTGTCAACAGCAAATTTGCTTATGTCGCTATTTATTCCCTCATCTCTGTCGTTTATGTAAACTGTGAACAACACCGGGCCCAACACTGACCTCTGCAGAACACCGCTTATGACGTGCCCCCATTCTGATTTCTCCCCATTTATGCAAACTCTCTGCTGCCTATTTGTCAACCATGCCTCTACCCAGGAAGAAATTTCTTCTCCTATTCCGTGTGCCTTACGTTTCCTCAATAGCCTCTGATGTGCAACTCTACCCAAAGCCTTACTGAAGTCCATATACACAATATCATAGTACCATGATCTACCTCCTCAAACACTTTAGTGAAAAAAAATTAGTAAATGCCCAAGACAGGAACGCCCCTTTGTAAAAAAGTGTTGAGAATCATTAATCAATTTATGGCTATCAAGATGGCTACGAATTGCTTCGGCAATTGTTGATTACATAATTTTTTCCACTATAGAGGTAAGGCTTATTGGTCTATAGTTCCAAGTTAAGGACCTGTCACCTGCCTTGTAAATAGGTATTACATTTGCCATTTTCCACTTTTCAGGCACTGTGCCAGTTTGTAGTGATATTGAAAAGATTAACCAGAGGTATGCTAAGTTCCTCTTTACATTCCTTTAAACCCTTGCAAACAGTTCATCAGGGCCTGGGGATTTTATAGGTTTTAATTTCTCTATTCGTCTGAGGATCATGTCACTAGTTACCACAAACGTGTATAGTTTACTATCGTCCTGTTCTACATAATCTATTTCAGGAATTTTCCTGAGTAAAAACTGAGAGGAAGTATTGAAAATTTCACACACATATCCTTGTCACTATCAGTGATCTGACCTGAGTTACTCTTAAGTGTGCTAATCTTGTCGCTAATCTTACCTCTGTATACCTGAAAAAACCCTTTTGGGTTAGTTTTCGAATGCCTTGCGACCTTAGCCTCATAATCCATTTTTGCTCTTATTCCTTTTTTTTATTTCTCTCTTTAATTGAATATATTGATTCCTTAACTGCCCATCCCCTCTTTTGATACGCCTCTCTTTTGACCAATGAGATGTTTTAATCTTTTGTTCATCCATTTTGGATCATTCTTGTTAGATCCCATTTCCCTACTCAGAACAAAACTTGTCTGGGCAGCTAGAACTATGCTCTGAAAAACGTCATATTGGCAACCAAGATCACCTATCTGACCCATAGTCAGGTCATCCCAATTTAGCCCACCCAGGTAATTTCTGAGTCCCATGAAATCGGCCAAGCCAAAGTCTGGGACAAAGATTTGATTGCAGTTATCTGGGTAATTCCATGATATATTGAAACTAAGTGATTTGTCATCGCTTTCCCCAAGCTCATCATTAACCTCAAGATTATTAATTAGTGATTATTGGCAAGAACCAAGTCAAGCTGATTGTTTCCTCTAGTTGGTTCTGCCACAAACTGTTTTAAAAAGCAATCCTGAACCGTATCAAGAAAGTCACGAGACTCAAGATTTCCTGTCACATTGTTCCAATTAATTTGTCTAAAGTTAAAATCTCTTATTAACACAACATTTTCATATCTAGATGTTTTTTGAATTTCGTCCCATAACAGCTTACTGCCCTCCCTATCAAGGTTTGGGGGCCTATAAATCATATCCAAAATTAATTTGTCGCGACCTTCGAGAAACTGAAGCCAAACAGATTCTGTGCTCGATGTTTCTAATCTTATATCATGTCTAAGACAACATATAAAATTATCTCTGACATAGATCACCACTCCACCACCCTTCCTGTTGACCCTATCAGTGTGGAATAGTTTATAATCCTGTATGTTACATTCAAAAGGCATTTCGGTATCTTTCAAGTTGAACCAGGTCTCTGTTATACCAATAATACCTATATTACCTGCCCTTGCAAGTAATCTTAGCTCATCTATCTTATTTCTTAGTCTCCTACTATTTGTATAGTAAACCTTAAGGTAGCTAGTCACTCGTTGCCTTCTACTATCTCTCTTCATTTGTTGATCAATTGCTTTGCCTTTACTAGCAACTTTATTTTGAATATTGTCCTTTTAAACATATCCCGGTAATATCTGCTGTTTTCATCCCTAATACTGCAGCCTGGTTGTTTCCCACAAACACCCATACCTCTAAAATCTATCAGTTAAAAGTTCTAGACAAGTCATCAATTACCCCCTCAATCGAATTGGCTAATGCAACCACTCCAACCCCAGAAAGATGAACCCCATCCCTTGCATACATATCACGTTCGCCAAAGAATAGGTCCCAGTTATCAATGAATGGGATTGCAAGTTCCTTGCAGTACCTGTCCAGCCAGCAATTTATACCAGCTGCCCTAGACAGCCATTCATTGCTCACTCCCTTTCTAGGCAATATGCTACATATGATTGGGATTCCTCCCTGAGACCTATTTCTATGGCTGAGCTGTACTTATCCAGTAGCTCCTATCTCCTGCCTTTCTCAACATCATTACCCCCAGCACTAAGACAGATAATGGGTTTGTTTCCATATCCTGACATAATATTATCCAGCCTGTTGACTATGTTACCAACACCAGCTCCTGGAAAGCACACCTCTGTCTGACCTATCTCTGTTACCAAAAGCATGGTCCATATATCTTACCTGAGAATCTCCTACAATTAGAATATTCTTACCTTGATTAGCGGGGGAATCAGTGGTACCTTTAACCTCCCTAATCACTGAAGTACACTCGTCCTGGAGAAAAGAGAATCGATTTCCTACCTTCACATATTTTCTTTTAGCCCTCCTTATCTTCCTTCTTCCTGAACTGTGAACCACTTGCTGCTTCAAGCAGCTACCACTCTCACTGCTGGTGACCATTTCCTCCTTACCAGCTAAAACCATCTCACACTCCCAAACCCATCTAGGCGAAGCTTCAGCCTCCTGTTTTCCTCCTGAAGAAGTAGAACCTCCTTCTTCAACACTTTAACCTGAGATCCTAAAACACTACAACAAGCCATGGTGCTCGGTATCACCCCACGCAAACACCCAGAGAGCTTAGGACAGGTATGACCTCATGTGACCACTGACCTCAGCGTACTGGCCCTCTGGCCACTTTAGCCAGTGTGTCAACCATCGCTCTGTTACTCTCATCATACTCTTGCCTTGGCCTCCTGTTGTTCTGTGGTTGTTATACATCACTGCAATTACCACCTTGGGACCTATAACCTGAAGTGTTCCTATTATGTAGTCTCTTGCTCCACCTCTGTCTTCTCTCTCCAGCTCATCAAAATCCTATTGGTTTTAATGAGCAGTGCCACTCCTCCAACCCATCTGTTCCCTCTGTCTTTCCTCAGGATCTGATATCCCGGTGGAAAGATGGCATCTATCATTCCTGTGAGCTTGCTTTCAGTGGGAGCTATGATGTCCAGTGATGCCTCTTTTATTCTTTCATGCCACTTTTTCCACTTATTCATTATTCCATCAGTGTTGGTGTACCATACCACAGTTTACTCTCCAACACTGTGTTCTGGGGGGGGTTGTGGGGGTATGCCTTGGCAGTGTGCTGTGGGATTCTACGGTATAGATTGGGGTGGGGGCTGTGAATGTAAATCGTGGTTTGTGTTGGGATAGCAAGTTTGTCCATGGGGTTCTGAAGGTGGTTTTATGTGTGCTTGCACTTGTTGCTTTGCCAGGGTCTGGTTGTCCTCTGCTGACTCTGTCCTTGTCTCTCTTCCTAGCCCCTTTTCTTTCTTTGTTTTCTCCTTCAGTTGCTGTCATTCTGCTCTTGTTCTGTCACGGTAGAGGAACACCGTCTTGAATGTTCATTCCTTCAGCTGTGGTTTCTCTTGCAGGATCCTTTTCTGCACTGTTTCGGTCTTGAAAATCAGTCTGATAGGCCGATTTCTTCCCTTCAAGTTCCCTCATATTCTCTGAAAATTTACTATCATAATGTGTCTTCCCTTCGTTCTCCTGAAACTTATGAATAAACACTGACTTCTTCTCCTCCTCCCATTGGTTTTCCCTCTGTGTCTTTGGGTCCTATTTGTATATAGCCATTGTCTTTTGTGCATGTGTGTGTGTGTGTGTGTGTGTACTCACCTAGTTGAGGTTGCAGGGGTCGAGTTCTAACTCCTGGCCCCGCCTCTTCATTGGTCGCTACTAGGTCACTCTCCCTGAACCGTGTGCTTTATCATACCTCTGCTTAGAGCTATGTATGGATCCTGCCTCCACTACATCGCTTATCAAACTATTTCACTTCCTGACTACTCTGTGGCTAAAGAAATGCTTCCTAACATCCCTGTGATTCATCTGTGTCTTCAGCTTCCAACTGTGTCCCCTTGTTGCTGTGTCCCATCTCCGGAACATCCTGTCTTTGTCCACCTTGTCAATTCCTCTCAGTATTTTGTATGTCGTTATCATGTCCCTCCTATCTCTCCTGTTCTCCAGTGTCGTCAGGTCGATTTCCCTTAACCTCTCCTCGTAGGACATACCCCTTAGCTCTAGGACTAGTTTTGCTGCAAACCTTTGCACTTTCTCTAGTTTCTTTACGTGCTTGTCTAGGTGTGGGTTCCAAACTGGTGTTTGTACTCACCTATTTGTGGTTGCAGGGGTCGAGTCTTAGCTCCTGTGTGTGTGTGTGTGTGTGTGTGTGTGTGTGTGTGTGTGTGTGTGTCTGTGTGTGTGTGTGAATGAACCTTCCCCTGATCTCCTAAACCTTCGACTTCCCTTCTGAGCCACCATTTTTTTAGTGGGTTAGGTTTTGTTTGTGTGCTGATTGTGTGTGTATATGTGTGTGTGTGTGTGTGTGTGTGTGTGTGTGTGTGTGTGTGTGTGTGTGTGTGTGTGTGTGTGTGTGTGTGTGTGTGTGTATGGTAAAGAGAGGTGGAGAAAGGGGAAGAGGTGGAGAGAAAGAGGGGTAGAGGAAGAGATAGATAGATAGATAGATAGAGTGTGGTGGAGAGAAAGAGAGAGGTGTAGAGAAAGGAGGAGGTGAAGAGAAAGAAGGATACAGGAATAGAGGGATAAAGGTGGAGGTGGAGAGTTGTAAGGGGGAGAGGGAGGGAGGGGGACAGGGGGGAAGGGGCCTAAAGGGAGAGAAAGAGGTGAAGGGAGGGAGGGAGGAAGGAAAAGAGGGAGAAAGGGGAATGTGGGAATTGAGAGAGAGGAAGAGAAAGGGGATAGAGAAAGGAAAGAGAGAGAGAGATGTATGGAAAGGAATGGGTAGTTACTATTAAGTCACAGTGAAGTGTCAGTTGAATGTATGTGTATGTGTGTGCTTGTGAGTGTTAGTTTTGGGTTTGAGTGTGTGCATTCAGGTATATGCGTGTTTTGCATGTATATGAGTACTCAGAATGTTTGCATGACCCGCCTGTACATGTTCTCCGACCTAACTGACCTGATGCTGACTCAGCCACCTACACGCTAGTTCCTTCTGTTTATCCTTCTTAGCTACCTAATATGTGTAAATGTGTGTGTGTGTGTGTGTGTGTGTGAGAGAGAGAGAGAGAGAGAGAGAGAGAGAGAGAGAGAGAGAGAGAGAGAGAGAGAGAGAAATTGTACCCAGAAAATAACCCTCCTCTCTTACTCCTCCTTAGCCAATCTCCCTGTCAATGATACTAAGTCTACTCTCTGCTTCTACAAGTGCCTGAAGAAACTCGTGTGTGTACACTTGCATGTGCAAATTCGTTTGTGTGTGTACTGGTTAAGCCCCACACCAGCCTGCTGTCATGCCTTGCCTTGGCTCACCTACATCTTAGTAAATGCTATGTAAATGCTCTTTATTCTAATTCTGATAGCTTTCAAAAGTAACCCTTAGTTTCCAGCAGCAGAGACTGGTGCCATTGCAACCCCATGCGTGTGTACTCACCTAATTATGGTTGCAGGGATCGAGACTCAGCTGCTGTGTGTGTGTGTGTGTGTGTGTGTGTGTGTGTGTGTACTCACCTAATTGTGGTTGCAGGGATCGAGACTCAGCTGCTGTGTGTGTGTGTGTGTGTGTGTGTGTGTGTGTGTACTCACCTAATTGTGGTTGCAGGGATCGAGACTCAGCTGCTGTGTGTGTGTGTGTGTGTGTGTATGTGTGTACTCACCTAATTGTGGTTGCAGGGATCGAGACTCAGCTGCTGTGTGTGTGTGTGTGTGTGTGTGTGTGTGTGTGTGTACTCACCTAATTGTGGTTGCAGGGATCGATACTCAGCTGCTGTGTGTGTGTGTGTGTGTGTGTGTGTGTGTGTGTGTGTACTCACCTAATTGTGGTTGCAGGGATCGAGACTCAGCTGCTGTGTGTGTGTGTGTGTGTGTGTGTGTGTGTGTGTGTGTACTCACCTAATTGTGGTTGCAGGGATCGAGACTCAGCTGCTGTGTGTGTGTGTGTGTGTGTGTGTGTGTGTGTACTCACCTAATTGTGGTTGCAGGGATCGAGACTCAGCTGCTGTGTGTGTGTGTGTGTGTGTGTGTGTGTGTGTGTGTACTCACCTAATTGTGGTTGCAGGGATCGAGACTCAGCTGCTGTGTGTGTGTGTGTGTGTGTGTGTGTGTGTGTGTACTCACCTAATTGTGGTTGCAGGGATCGAGACTCAGCTGCTGTGTGTGTGTGTGTGTGTGTGTGTGTGTGTGTGTACTCACCTAATTGTGGTTGCAGGGATCGAGACTCAGCTGCTGTGTGTGTGTGTGTGTGTGTGTGTGTGTGTGTGTGTACTCACCTAATTGTGGTTGCAGGGATCGAGACTCAGCTGCTGTGTGTGTGTGTGTGTGTGTGTGTGTGTGTGTGTGTGTACTCACCTAATTGTGGTTGCAGGGATCGAGACTCAGCTGCTGTGTGTGTGTGTGTGTGTGTGTGTGTGTGTGTGTGTGTACTCACCTAATTGTGGTTGCAGGGATCGAGACTCAGCTGCTGTGTGTGTGTGTGTGTGTGTGTGTGTGTGTGTGTGTGTGTACTCACCTAATTGTGGTTGCAGGGATCGAGACTCAGCTGCTGTGTGTGTGTGTGTGTGTGTGTGTGTGTGTGTGTGTGTGTACTCACCTAATTGTGGTTGCAGGGATCGAGACTCAGCTGCTGTGTGTGTGTGTGTGTGTGTGTGTGTGTGTGTGTGTACTCACCTAATTGGGGTTGCAGGGATCGAGACTCAGCTGCTGTGTGTGTGTGTGTGTGTGTGTGTGTGTGTGTGTGTGTACTCACCTAATTGTGGTTGCAGGGATCGAGACTCAGCTGCTGTGTGTGTGTGTGTGTGTGTGTGTGTGTGTGTGTGTACTCACCTAATTGTGGTTGCAGGGATCGAGACTCAGCTGCTGTGTGTGTGTGTGTGTGTGTGTGTGTGTGTGTGTGTACTCACCTAATTGTGGTTGCAGGGATCGAGACTCAGCTGCTGTGTGTGTGTGTGTGTGTGTGTGTGTGTGTGTGTGTACTCACCTAATTGTGGTTGCAGGGATCGAGACTCAGCTGCTGTGTGTGTGTGTGTGTGTGTGTGTGTGTGTGTGTGTACTCACCTAATTGTGGTTGCAGGGATCGAGACTCAGCTGCTGTGTGTGTGTGTGTGTGTGTGTGTGTGTGTGTGTGTACTCACCTAATTGTGGTTGCAGGGATCGAGACTCAGCTGCTGTGTGTGTGTGTGTGTGTGTGTGTGTGTGTGTGTACTCACCTAATTGTGGTTGCAGGGATCGAGACTCAGCTGCTGTGTGTGTGTGTGTGTGTGTGTGTGTGTGTGTGTGTGTACTCACCTAATTGTGGTTGCAGGGATCGAGACTCAGCTGCTGTGTGTGTGTGTGTGTGTGTGTGTGTGTGTGTGTGTACTCACCTAATTGTGGTTGCAGGGATCGAGACTCAGCTGCTGTGTGTGTGTGTGTGTGTGTGTGTGTGTGTGTGTGTGTGTACTCACCTAATTGTGGTTGCAGGGATCGAGACTCAGCTGCTGTGTGTGTGTGTGTGTGTGTGTGTGTGTGTGTGTGTGTACTCACCTAATTGTGG
>NC_091308.1:43693921-43923921 GCF_038502225.1 Cherax quadricarinatus | reverse complement strand
TACATACTCTAACTTGAGCCTCACTATCCTCGTAAAAACTCTTCACTGCTTTCAGTAACCTACCTCCTACACCATACACTTGCAACATCTGCCACATTGCCCCCCTATCCACCCTGTCATACGCCTTTTCCAAATCCATAAATGCCACAAAGACCTCTTTAGCCTTATCTAAATACTGTTCACTTATATGTTTCACTGTAAACACCTGGTCCACACACCCCCTACCTTTCCTAAAGCCTCCTTGTTCATCTGCTATCCTATTCTCCGTCTTACTCTTAATTCTTTCAATTATAACTCTACCATACACTTTACCAGGTACACTCAACAGACTTATCCCCCTATAATTTTTGCACTCTCTTTTATCCCCTTTGCCTTTATACAAAGGAACTATGCATGCTCTCTGCCAATCCCTAGGTACCTTACCCTCTTCCATACATTTATTAAATAATTGCACCAACCACTCCAAAACTATATCCCCACCTGCTTTTAACATTTCTATCTTTATCCCATCAATCCCGGCTGCCTTACCCCCTTTCATTTTACCTACTGCCTCACGAACTTCCCCCACACTCACAACTGGCTCTTCCTCACTCCTACAAGATGTTATTCCTCCTTGCCCTATACACGAAATCACAGCTTCCCTATCTTCATCAACATTTAACAATTCCTCAAAATATTCCTTCCATCTTCCCAATACCTCTAACTCTCCATTTAATAACGCTCCTCTCCTATTTTTAACTGACAAATCCATTTGTTCTCTAGGCTTTCTTAACTTGTTAATCTCACTCCAAAACTTTTTCTTATTTTCAACAAAATTTGTTGATAACATCTCACCCACTCTCTCATTTGCTCTCTTTTTACATTGCTTCACCACTCTCTTAACTTCTCTCTTTTTCTCCATATACTCTTCCCTCCTTGCATCACTTCTACTTTGTAAAAACTTCTCATATGCTAACTTTTTCTCCCTTACTACTCTCTTTACATCATCATTCCACCAATCGCTCCTCTTCCCTCCTGCACCCACTTTCCTGTAACCACAAACTTCTGCTGAACACTCTAACACTACATTTTTAAACCTACCCCATACCTCTTCGACCCCATTGCCTATGCTCTCATTAGCCCATCTATCCTCCAATAGCTGTTTATATCTTACCCTAACTGCCTCCTCTTTTAGCTTATAAACCTTCACCTCTCTCTTCCCTGATGCTTCTATTCTCCTTGTATCCCATCTACCTTTTACTCTCAGTGTAGCTACAACTAGAAAGTGATCTGATATATCTGTGGCCCCTCTATAAACATGTACATCCTGAAGTCTACTCAACAGTCTTTTATCTACCAATACATAATCCAACAAACTACTGTCATTTCTCCCTACATCATATCGTGTATACTTATTTATCATCTTTTTCTTAAAATATGTATTACCTATAACTAAACCCCTTTCTATACAAAGTTCAATCAAAGGGCTCCCATTATCATTTACACCTGGCACCCCAAACTTACCTACCACACCCTCTCTAAAAGTTTCTCCTACTTTAGCATTCAAGTCCCCTACCACAATTACTCTCTCACTTGGTTCAAAGGCTCCTATACATTCACTTAACATCTCCCAAAATCTCTCTCTCTCCTCTGCATTCCTCTCTTCTCCAGGTGCATACACGCTTATTATGACCCACTTCTCGCATCCAACCTTTACTTTAATCCACATAATTCTTGAATTTACACATTCATATTCTCTTTTCTCCTTCCATAACTGATCATTTAACATTACTGCTACCCCTTCCTTTGCTCTAACTCTCTCAGATACTCCAGATTTAATCCCATTTATTTCCCCCCACTGAAACTCTCCTACCCCCTTCAGCTTTGTTTCGCTTAGGGCCAGGACATCCAACTTCTTTTCATTCATAACATCAGCAATCATCTGTTTCTTGTCATCCGCACTACATCCACGCACATTTAAGCAACCCAGTTTTATAAAGTTTTTCTTCTTCTCTTTTTTAGTAATTGTATACAGGAGAAGGGGTTACTAGCCCATTGCTCCCGGCATTTTAGTCGCCTCATACGACACGCATGGCTTACGGAGGAAAGATTCTTTTCCACTTCCCCATGGACAATAGAAGAAATAAAAAAGAACAAGAGCTATTTAGAAAAAGGAGAAAAACCTAGATGTATGTATATATATATATGCATGTGCGTGTCTGTGAAGTGTGACCAAAGTGTAAGTAGGAGTAGCAAGATATCCCTGTTATCTTAGCGTGTTTATGAGACAGAAAAAGAAACCAGCAATCCTACCATCATGCAAAACAGTTACAGGTTTTTGTTTCACAGTCATCTGGCAGGACGGTAGTACTTCCCTGGGTGGTTGCTGTCTACCAACCTACTACTATATATATATATATATATATATATATATATATATATATATATATATATATATATATGTCGTGCCGAATATGTAAAACTGGTCAGTTAGAACTCATTTAAAATTAAGTCCTTTTTGAAATTTTCTCTTATACGTTTAAAGATATATTTTTTTCATTAATGTTAATGTAAAAAAATTTAAATCTGCACCAAAAGAATCTTAGAAAACTTTATTTTTATTTATTTTATTATCACACTGGCCGATTCCCACCAAGGCAGGGTGGCCCGAAAAAGAAAAACTTTCACCATCATTCACTCCATCACTTACCTAACCTTATTATAACAAGAGCAATTTATTTTAGCCTAAACCAACTAAATATATTTTAAATACGTTTACAATCATTTTTTTTATCACACTGGCCGATTCCAACCAAGGTAGGGTGGCCCGAAAAAGAAAAACTTTCACCATCATTCACTCCATCACTGTCTTGCTAGAAGGGTGCTTTACACTACAGTTTTTAAACTGCAACATTAACACCGCTCCTTCAGAGTGCAGGCACTGTACTTCCCATCTCCAGGACTCAAGTCCGGCCTGCCGGTTTCCCTGAACCCCTTCATAAATGTTACTTTGCTCACACTCCAACAGCACGTCAAGTATTAAAAATCATTTGTCTCCATTCCCTCCTATCAAACACGCTCACGCATGCCTGCTGGAACTCCAAGCCCCTCATACACAAAACCTCCTTTACCCCCTCCCGCCAACCTTTCCTAGGCCGACCCCTACCCCGCCTTCCTACCACTACAGACTGATACACTCTTGAAGTCATTCTGTTTCGCTCCATTCTCTCTACATGTCCGAACTACCTCAACAACCCTTCCTCAGTCCTCTGGACAACAGTTTTGGTAATCCCGCACCTCCTCCTAACCTCCAAACTATGAATTCTCTGCATTATATTCACACCACACATTGCCCTCAGACATGACATCTCCACTGCCTCCAGCCTTCTCCTCGCTGCAACATTCATCACCCATGCTTCACACCCATATAAGAGCGTTGGTAAAACTATACTCTCTTACATTCCCCTCTTTGCTTCCATGGACAAAGTTCTTTGTCTCCTCAGACTCCTAAGTGCACCGCTCACACTTTTCCCCTCATCAATTCTATAATTCACCTCATCTTTCAAAGACCCATCCTCTGACACGTCCACTCCCAAATATCTGAATACATTCACCTCCTCCATACTCTCTCCCTCCAATCTGATACCCAATCTTTCATCACCTAATCTTTTTATCCTCATAACCTTACTCTTTCCTGTATTCACTTTTAATTTTCTTCTTTTGCATACCCTACCAAATTCATCCACCAACCTCTGCAACTTCTCTTCAGAATCTCCCAAGTGCAGTGTCATCAGCGAAGAGCAACTGTGACAACTCCCACTTTATATGTGATTCTTTTTCTTTTAACTCCACTCCTCTTACCAAGACCCTAGCATTTACTTCTCTTACAACCCCATCTATAAATATATTAAACAACCACGGTGACATCACACATCCTTGTCTAAGGCCTACTTTTACTGGGAAATAATTTCCCTCTTTCCTACATACTCTAACTTGAGCCTCACTATCCTCGTAAAAACTCTTCACTGCTTTCAGTAACCTACCTCCTATACCATACACCTGCAACATCTGCCACATTGCGCCCCTATCCACCCTGTCGTACGCCTTTTCCAAATCCATAAATGCCACAAAAACCTCTTTAGCCTTAACTAAATACTGTTCAATTATATATTTCACTATAAACACCTGGTCCACACACCCCCTACCTTTCCTAAAGCCTCCTTGTTCATCTGCTATCCTATTTTCTGTCTTACTCTTAATTCTCTCAATAATAACTCTACCATACACTTTACCAGGTATACTCAACAGACTTATCCCCCTATAATTTTTGCACTCTCTTTTGTCCCCTTTGCCTTTATACAAAGGAACTATGCATGCTCTCTGCCAATCCCTAGGTACCTTACCCTCTTCCATACATTTATTAAATAATTGCACCAACCACTCCAAAACTATATCCCCACCTGCTTTTAACATTTCTATCTTTATCCCATCAATCCCGGCTGATGGGACAATAATTTAGTACTAAACACAATCAAATATATTTTTTCCGTTAGGTTCTGAATGATTTTGGCGAAATTATTGCATACACAAATTTTCACTTGTCCTATATGGCAAGATGAGCGTTGTTATTTAAGCCAAGATCGCAAGTTCTGCCTATTCGGCACGACATATATATATATATATATATATATATATATGCAATAAGATCACAGTAAACAGGTGATTTCAGAATATGCAAAACAACCACTCTGAAAGAATAGAGAAATTCCAAGCGCTTTCGTGACTACTCACATTATCAAGGAACTAATTTATATATATATATATATATATATATATATATATATATATATATATATATATATATATATATATATATATATATATAAAAATGTGAGCAGCATGACCTTGAACCTATAGCATTGTTGGTGCTTTATAATGCCCCAGGCCACTCTGAAAATCATGACACCCTTCGGACCAGCATTCCTGTTGCAGTGGTTTACCGTCCACCCAACACCGTTTCATTGCTCCATTCAATGGATAAAGGAGTAATATCGTTGCAAATTTCAAGCAACTCATAGACGAAACAGATGGTCAAGACGACAGTCCAACAGGCAAGAAGAAAAAGCCAAATTTAGACCAAGATCCACAGCCTGGTTCCCCCTCCTGCTGATGCGATTAATTGTTTTCGGTAACGTTTATTTTTTTCGTAAATTATTGTGTGCTTGTTACTCCCACAAATTACTATAAATAAAATACAGTAATACACCATATATCTCTAATTGTATTTATCAGACACGAACGTCCATTTACATAATGTTATAAGGACCTAGCATAGTTCTGATTTACATTCCGTTCCATCTCTTAGGAACGCATCCATAGTGCAGATCGACACCATGCCTAACCCTTCTAGGGTAGGGTAGGTGCCTGAGCCCGAGCCTTTAGCTCATAAGACTGTCATTCCCATTTGCCCCCTTGTGGCGGGGATGGCAGACCAGAGAGGCCTGGCTTGTGGCTAGGCCTGGGGACAGTTGGTCCCAAAGATGAGGAGGTACTTGTGCCTCCTCCCATGGGAGACTTAGGTCTCAGACACTCCCTAAAGAGGGAGCCAAGGCCGGGCCACCACTTGGAAAAGGCCCGGGCCGGGAGAATACCGGCTAATATTTAACTAACTAATCCAAAGTGCTATGCGGGGCCTCAGTGTATTTTGTAGAAATAAAGATTATAATAATTATCACCGTGGAAAATTTTTACATAATTTTCCTATATGTAGAACATATAAATGAAAAATATAAATGCGTATTAAAATGTGATGCTGTTTGGACCCGGCAGAGAGACGCCATAATGAATTTAATATGTGAACACTGGACTGAATTGTGCAATGTAATCAGGCGATCTTGAAAGTCAATTGGTGTATATCGGCCTCACTGTAATTTAAAAATTACTTACACGTTCCTGCTTTAGAATTGGGATAGTGTGGAAAATTCTAACAATTCAGCAACCAAGACAGAAAAATAGAGGACACCTGTTCTCCCAGGAACACACCTCAGTTAAGTGATGCTTACCCACAATGTACAGTAGGTTTTGCATTGGCCATCATAAATTCTAGCTGCTAGGGTTTGGTTAGGGTGTGTTCCATCAGCATTAAGTATCTTTCTGTGATAAATGGTAAGTGGTAATACGAATTTCTTTTGTGTACCAAGCAAGACTAATCATATACATTCCACAACTTTAATTTACCAGAGTAACTGGTTTTAATGTTGTAATTATTATTTTAATGTTAGGTCTAGCTTTTTCTGTGGTAGTGGTAGGGAATGGGCATCGAGGGAGTGACAGTTTGGCGACCTACTGTGATTTAAGTCCCACTTATTTCACCCAAATTACTTGCCTGTAATAATTCAGGTAATACCCAGCAAATTTCATGCAGGTAATTTATTCACATAATAATTCATAACAATTATTACTACTATTGGAGACTCCTAGGGAAGACCCATAATGTGTTATGTGAGAGTTCGTTGGCTGGAAATGTCTTCAGGTCACATCAGATTCTTACGTTGGTGAAAATTGAATTTCTTTTGTTAAAGCTCTCTTGGTTATTATTGATCGAGGCCAGTTCCATGTGTATTTTTCGTTAGGCCATAAATATCAGGTCACTACAGTTCATTGCAGGAAATATTGGGTCCATCCAAGACATTTACAATTGCGCCACATGCTGCAGCTAATTATTGTCTTTGCTATATTTCAGGCTAGGTATCGCTAATGTAACATTAATTGTTGTATCCTATAAACTATATGTGCCACAGAAAACAGGCAAGATTTCTGGAAATTAGTGGCTGCCACTTGTTTTTACCAACTATTTCATTAATGTGTGGATATCTGTGTCTTGCTATAGTCTTGGATTCAGTAAATTAGTGAGCCTGACCTCAGTAACACTAGCAATTGCTGTGGGTCTTGGTGTCTTCGTATACACAGGGAGAGTATGCTGCTCCCTGGATGTGTTTATATGTGAGATTAGTTTGCTGCGGAGTTATGCTTGTTACTGCTATCTTATTGCATTGTTGTTATAATGCTCGTATTGTTGTTCTTGCATTAATATTGTCGTGCTAGCTTTACAATGATTGCGCTCCTGTACTTTGCATATCTTGTTCAGCTAATCTTCCTGTTATATATATATATAATGTCATGATATATACATATAACTCCATAAACCTATGCGTAGTACACGATTACTGGAGTAAACGATCATATCTACGATGAGGGATAATAATTACCTATGTTGAACGATAAGTTAATTACCTATTTTGAGTGATCAACGATCAGAGTTATCTCTGTTTGTTCACTTGCACTTTAAAGTATGGAATGATTATTTGGTGATTCTGGCATTGTACCTGTTCTTGAGTGGTCAAAAATAATTCCTCTAATTTGCGTGCTCTATCAGAAGTTTGGGATAACTTTTGCATTATAGTAGACTAAGCACTTGTGCCTACACTAACCTCAAATATTTCTTTAATTGTGATGTTTGAACAGCATGTTATTTGAAAATACCCTCACAAGATAATGTGTTTTGGTAAGGCATTAATTATCTAAGGTGAAAAAAATTAAGAGATATCAAACACCTTTTTAAAAGTATGATAACGTAATTAAGCAATATGTAGAAGCTACATAATTTAATGATCCTTTTATAATCCAGTTAGGAGCAGTCTAGCTAAATCTTTATGAAATTCACAAAAAACTAGAATAATAATTAATTTGGCTATTCCACAGACTCCCAGAGCACTTCCACCTACCTCAGTTTCTCAGTAAACTTGCCTGCGTGGGTAGCAAAGCACTCTCATCGTTCCATCAGAGCGCTACTTGGTCAGCTAATGAAAACTCGGGGATTCAGAGCCGAGAGTCAGCCAATCAAAGCTTGCATAACTCCCCTCAATATTAAGTTTCAGGAGAGGCTTTAATATGTTCATTGTGGTTAAGCAATTTTCCTGCAACACTGACTCTAAAAAACAGAAGCCTAGTGCCTAGCTTAAATTATAATGTACTATGCATTTAACATTTTAATAAGTGTAATAGATGCATTTCATTCCTGGTAATTTACGTATAGCTTTTCATATGTAAAAAACATCTAATATAAAATATATATTATGGCATATCACATATATTCCTAAATATATACATTATATAATAAATGGTATCTAAATTATTCTTCCTATTTAGGCTCATAGCAAATCCTCACTTTAGTGAACAGAAAGCCAAAAGAGCTCATATAATACAGCCTGCTCCTGGCTCAATTCGATTCCAAATCAAGGAAAATTAGACACTATCTCTAAAGATACCAGATTCTTTAAGAGACTGTGTTATGAGCCAACAGTTGTTACACTGAATAGCCTAGCATGATATCCCTAGCCATGTAGTGCACCAGTTCGTAATCCCCAAGTCACTAGTGAATGTAGCTCTAATTAAGTCATGTCCTTCTACACCCCCCCTCCCTCCCGCCATCCATTCCACGGCGTGGATCGTTCTGTTAACAGGTAGCTGACTTCTTTTAATATGTACAGAAATCTAAACAAAAAATATGGTGATTAAATTAGACGCATGTGCAACTCTTGGGTATCTTTGTATAGACCGATGAAGCCACACAGTGGCTGTATGATGTAGAGAACTACCCTATCAGTTGTATTCCTCTTCGAAACCTAACTACAATGACGACTAAATAATGACACACATCTTGCTCCAAGTACAGTTAAGAGAGTTAAAGAGGCACTCCAAAAGTCAACAACAGAGTTCATTAGCGTTAAGATTCTGTAAGCAAAACAACGATCAAAACTGATTCGGGAAAATTGATGAATTTCTATAAAATGTCAGGTATGCCAAAACAAGACATACCAAGTTAATAATCATACACATTGTGTTATGCAGGTTGCTGCATTAATGTGAAGATAATTTGTATACCATATAAGGTGTTTATATTGCAGGGAAAATGCTCCATAAATGTATAAATAATGTCAGTGTTTTGGGTGGACACGTCGTAGACAGTCAGTGCTTAAGTGGACTCGTAACAGAGACGGCCAGTTGGAAAGGTATTAGATGATCACTGTGAGTGACAAGCAATCGCTGGGAAGATGTTTTGGAGCCAGGGTGAAGTTTAGTAGTGTGTGTTTTTCTTTTGTTGTTGTTGTTGTAATGCTTAGGCAGTAGGTTGATTTTGGGATTTTGTTTGCACTCTTAAGTGGGTCCTGGTATGGGCGTGGACTTGGTATTTATGTGGGGCTGTGCGAGTTGTGGTAGACGACAGGATATGGAGACATACTGTCGTGGGTATGTGTAATTTTCATATGGCCTAACTTTAATTAACTGGTAGCAATTTACTAGTGTGTAAGTAGGTTTATTCATGTACATGTATACATAACTACAGTTTGTAGATGAATGATTCAGAGAACCGACATGTTGATAAATTAGACACATGTGCAACTCTTGGGTATCTTTATTGAGGAAACGTTTCGCCACACAGTGGCTTCATCAGTCCATACAAAGGAGAATCTTGAACAGGAGGAGAATGAGGTAATCAGTCCCTCAGCCTTGAGTCGATGCGGTCAGTCCATCAATCTATTCAAGACTGATGGACTGACCACATCGACTCAAGGTTGAGGGACTGATTACCTCATTCTCCTCCTGTTCTTCAAGATTCTCCTTTGTATGGACTGATGAAGCCACTGTGTGGCGAAACGTTTCCTCAATAAGGATACCCAAGAGTTGCACATGTGTCTAATTCATAACTACAGTTACATAAGTTATCATACATAGCTGCGTATGATGTAGATTACTTAAGGTTCTTATTAAACGCTATTATTTTAACATTAAAAGAAGATAGTATACTAGGGATAAGGTAAACTGAGTTATTTACATCAGAAAGGACAGATCACAGTAATAAATACATGTATGATAGTTATACCAGAAATCACACTCCTCCCTTTGTCGCTACATTCATTAGGTCGAGTCGAGTTATGACCAGAACTTTGGTAAGATGTGGAAGAAAGAAGGATAGGAAAGGATGAAAATATAGGAAAAGGGTGGTTGGGAGAAGTGCAGGTGGGGTAATAAAAGTAACTGGCCTAGCCACTGTAGTACATTTTAATACAAGTGTGTGTGTGTGAGTGTGTGTGTGTGTGTGTGTGTGTGTGTGTGTGTGTGTGTGTGTGTGTGTGTGTGTGTGTGTGTGTGTGTGCGTGCGTGCATTTGTGTATGTGTGTGTAGTGTTAGTCATGAATTTCTGAAAAATCATAGAATGAGGTCTATCACTCTTCCCATTATCTTCACACAATTATACCAGTTGTATAACTGCATGAAGCTGAGTTGGTAGGAAGTATACTTTTTTTGCAATTGCCTTTTATTTCCTCGCCCAGGAGGTTGATTACAGGGAACAAACTGGAGATGATGATTGCAGGGCGCTTGATGTAGGTCGGCTGCTTTCCTGGAGTTGCTGGTCGACTGAGCTGTTTCTGTGGTGTCCTGCCATAGGAGGTTTGCAGATGTTACATGGTTAAATGTAAGTGTTAGTTAGAAGTAAAGTCTCCATGAACTGGACATAGAAAAGTTCTGTGGTACTCATTCTTCTATATCTTCTGGGAGGTCACTCAGGATCATTGGTCTCTGGAAACTCTCCTTGTGGATGAAGCGTCGGATTCTTTGTTGGAGGGTTATCCTTTGGGTTCTGTGGGGAGGTGTTTTGATGATGTAGTCGGTTATATTTGTTGGTTGAGGAGGGTTTTCTCTGTCTGGTATATAGAGTTCCTGCATGTTGTATAGTTATCTCTTCTCTAGTGTATCTAGCCTGACATTTATTGCATATATCTCCTGTTGGATATGTAGAACTTCCATCCTGATTCTCTCCACTTGGTGCCTGTGATACAGAGGAGTGCTCCATTCTCGACTCTTTGTAGATGTAGCATGTTGGATTTCGTTGTTAGTGACATGGGCACACAAAGTACCTCTTGATGTGGAAGGGGGCTTGATTTAACCTGTATAGTTAGCTGAGGCGAGCTTTACCTAAGTTCACCTTTTTGGAAATGTGTGATGTGGAGTGGAATAATATGTCGATCTCATATCCCAGGATCTTGTTTGGGTTTCTGATAGCAATAGGCGTACCTCTGATGGAGATATCCCCTTTCTCTTCTATAGTTGTTGCAAAACATCCAATGGTGCTATGAGGAAGTCTGGATTGGTCGTGATTCTCCATTTCTTCTCCCAACTAGCTGTTCTTCGTAGTTCCTCATTCATTTTCTCTATTACCCTCGCATGCTTATTTTTTTCCCATATAGGGGTGGTTGACACTATATGGATAACATCGTCATCAAATTGGGTGATGATAGTGTCGCTGAATTCGAGTTGAGGGAGATCGTTTACATATATGTTGAAGAGTATAGGGCTGAGGCACCGCCCTGTGGCACTCCAGCAGATGGTGTGAAAGGCTCTGCCGACTTACCGTTGATGTCGGGGACGATGCTTCTTCCTGGTAAGAAGTTGTATATAAAACTGAGAAAAGTCCAGTTGTGGTCTGGAAGGTTGGCAAGTTTAAACACAAAGCCGTTGTACCATAGGCTGACAAAAGCTAAGTGTACATCCCTAGTTGCAATTAGAGCAAGGTTGCTTTGTTTCCTCAGGCTGTCCACAGCATCGATGATTATGTGATAGTGTGTTGGGTTCCTCTGTGGGTTCTGAAGCCAAACTGCTTTCAGTGTTTTCCATGTAGTAGTTCAATCTATTGGAGATGATTTTTTCAAGGACTTTACCAGTGACTTCAAGGAGATAGATAGGTCTTTAGTTCTCCGGTTTATGTTTATATTGGGTTTTCAATGAAAATCATCCTAGCTGTCTTAAGTGCCACGGGAAAGTGTCCCGAGGGCAAGATGGCATTAAAGATATTTACCAGAGACATTTTGCAGTTTCGAAATAAGAACTTTAATTGTTTCACTGTTATACCTGAAAGGCCAGGGGCTTTATTTCTCATTCTGCCTATGACTTGGTTCATTCCTCTGAGTGTGTACCTTTTGGCTTTTTTTTTAACTGGCTTTGACATGTGCAAGCAGTTCGTTCCATTCCTTTATTGCTGTACAATAAAATGTGTTTGAAGCGTGCTCGCTTTCCTTAGTACTATAATTACTTTGGTTCTCAGCTTTGACAAACTTGGTAGCAAGATATTCTAGACAATGAGCAAATTTTTAAACGTGATTTAACTTCAGTTTCTTTTTAATCTGTCTTCGACATTCAGCATATCCAGTTGCTGTAATTCATCCTGGCCTACATGCCCTCTTGGACTCAGGTATAGGATGAATCTCACCATTTTGTTCTGGGTGATTTGTAGTCTATCTTTCAGTTTTCTTGTCAAACCATGTAGAGCAAGAGTTGATATATTAGACACATTCATCTACAGAGCAAGAGTAATCTATATGAAATTGTACAAGAGCTAGACATAGGGGTCCTGCGCTTGTCTGTAGAGGAACTTTAATCTGGAATTCGTTTTCTTTACTACACTGTTCCTTATCAATTCTCCTAACATGCATGGGTCATAGGGGGAATTCCCAGGTATTTCACTGAGGAACTAAAGTGAGGGTTCTCCATTACATCGGACATTAAAATTATTTACCCTTTCAGTTTGTTTCGTGCCGAAGGATATGGCTTCTGTTTTCCCGAGGTCTAACGATAATTTCTTGTCTACTAACCATCTGCTGCAGGACTCTAGTTATAGTGATAGTACATTAGCTGTATCTTGTGGGTCTTTACTCGGCACTAATAGAGCACTGTCAACTGCATACAATAGATTGCACTTGACACTGATGGGCATGCCATTCACATAACATGGGAACAGTAAGTGACCCAGAACACTACCTTGGGGAACCCCGCATGATATCGGCAGGGGTTCCGATTGTGTGATGACTTTGACAATTTATTTCCTGTTGTTCAGGTAGCATTTTAAACCAGTTTACAGAACCTATGCCGATAGCTTGTACTTTCTTACATAATATATTGTGGTTGACCATATCGAAGGCCTTTTTCAAATCTAAGGTTACCATCCCAATGAGATTCCCTAGCGACATTTCAATTCTCAGGTTGTCAGTCAGATTTATTAGGGAGGTGTCGGTAGAGTAATAAATACCTCCTAAAACCTGATTGGTAACTCTGGAGAATGTTGATATCATTAAGACACTTAACTACTAGACGGTACACTGCCTTCTCTAGAATTTTGGACATCACACTGAGTAAATTAACTGGCCTATATTTGCTGACATCAAACCTAGTATTGTAATATGTGAAATGTGTTGAAGGCAGGTTTGGAATTGTATATATTATGTACAATATATATTTTTCTAAATGAAAGTTCTATGTCCTTGATGATCAAACCTAAAGTATTGACTACCTGTTTAATATGTTATGTAGATGTTTATGAAGCATGAGTAGACCTAGGGTGGTTTATTTTTTAAATAATTGTACATTTACACTTAGGTATTTTAGTCAATAGGCTCCACCATAACTTCTTACCATGGAGGACTAAATCTGGGAGAATTATCAAATTAGTGTTATAATTCACCTGACGTTTATTTCCCAGGTAAGTTTTGATTAAAGTGAGGACGTATCGAGTGTGCTCTCTACGGACTGAACCAAGATGCCTTCCATCGAGCAACTTTACTAACAGCTTAAGGAAGAATTGAGGATGGCGAAGATGGAGATTCGGCGACTGACTGAGGAAAACAAGAAGATTGAAGATTCGTAGTAGTCCTCCTGTTTTGAGTCCTCAGGTCAAGAAGGGAAACTGGTCAGTGGCTGGACAGCATGGAACGAAGTTGACGATCAAGAAGACGAATGGAAAGGTAGAAAAAGACTGCTGTGGAATCTGTTGTGGAAACATCTAATGCTTTCTCCGTGCTACCCGACAAATGTGAGTCGACTACTGGGAACGTCACGACGAACGACACCAAGGAAGGTAAGAATATTGTTGTTGTTGGGGAAAGCCAAGTTAGGTACATGGATTGGGCATTCTGCTTGAAGGATAGGAGCAGGAGACAGAGGGTTTGCTTTCCTGGGGCTGGGATGGAGGATATTGTTAGCCATCTGGATGACATCATGAGAGGTAATGGGAGCAATCCTATTATCTATCTAAGTGCTGGAGGCAATGATGTTGGCAGACATAGGAGTGAGGACCTGATTAGCAGGTATAGGTCAGCAATAGAAATAATTAGGAGGAAGGGTGGGAAACCTGTCATATGTGGTATTTTGCCAACGAGAGAAATTGGAAATGAATGGCTGTCCAGGGCAATTGGAGTCAATTGCTGGCTGGACAAATACTGTAAGGAAAATGCAGTAACATTCATTGACAACTGGGACCTCTTCTATGGCAGAAATGACATGTATGCCAGGGATGGGGTTCACTTTTCTAGGTCTGGGGTGGGGGCGCTGGCAACTGCAGTGGAGGGAGCTGTTAGGACTTTAAACTAGGAATAGTTAGTGGTATGGGTTTTGGCAGGAAAACAGTGAAGTCCCAGTGTAGAAATATGAGTTCTAGGGGAACTAGTAATAAGCAGAACGAGGTAGATATTGAAAAGCCAGTGACACTAAGTGATAAGGACAGTAATAGGTTTAGTAGAAAAACAGAAATGAGCAGGAAGGGTAAAGAGAGTGTCTTTCAATGTATATTATGCTAATAGCCGTAGTGCTAGGAATAAGATGGACGAATTGAGATTAGTTGCAAGTGCAGGAAACATTCATGTATTTGCAATCACTGAGACGTGGTTTAATTCAAAAAGTCGGGACATGCCTGCGGGGGGTGGGGTGGCATTGTATGTCCGAGACCGCTTGAACTGTTGCATAAAAACGGCTATTAAGTCTGAAGTAACACATACAGAGTCTGTTTGGATAGAATTTTCAGAGGGGCATGAAAAATTGATTTTAGGTGTGATATACCGTCCCCCAAACTTAGATAGGGACCAAGGGAGACTACTATGGGAGGAAATTGTTAGGGCCACAAGGCACGATAATGTAGTAATTCTAGGAGACTTTAACTTTAGTCATATTGATTGGAATTTCTTGACTGGGAATTTAGAATCATACGACTTCTTAGTAGTAGTTCAGGATTGTTTTTTGAAGCAGTTTGTGACAGAACCTACAAGGGGAAATAACCTGCTTGACTTAGTTCTGGCAAGCAATGAATCCCTTGTTAATAATTTAGATATTTCAGAGGAACTGGGTGCTAGCGACCACAAATCAATTACATTTAGCATTGAATGGAAGTATAATAGTAGGGATAACTCAGTAACAGTCCCAGATTTTCGCTTAGCAGATTACGATGGGCTTAGAGATCACTTATCTGTTGACTGGGGTACTGAAGAGAGCGATCAATATGACAGTTTTCTGAACACTGTAAATGCTGCTCAAAGAACGCTTATCCCGTATAAAGAAATTAGATCAAATAGAAATGACCCAAAATGGATGAATAATAGGCTGAAATATCTACTAGGGCATAAGGGAATTTATAGGCGTATCAAAAGAGGAGAGGGCCATCTTTTGAATCAATATATTTACATTAAGAGGGATATTAAAAAGAGGATAAGAAAAGCTAAAAGGGACTATAAATTTAAAGTTGCTAGGGATTCGAAAACTAACCCAAAAAGTTTTTTCCAGGTCTATAGAACAAGAGTTAGAGATAAGATAGGTCCCCTTAAAAGTAGCTATGGGGATCTTACTGACAAAGACAATGAAATGTGCTCCATTTTAAATAATTATATTCTCTCGATTTTTACACAGGAAGATACTAACAATATTCCAGTAATTGATTTTTTATAGTGGGCCTGAAGAAGATAAATTATGTAACATCACAGTCACTAGTGAAATGGTTGTGAAGCAGATAGACAGACTCAAGCAAAATAAGTCGTCTGGTCCTGATGAGTTTTTTTCAAGGGTTCTTAAGGAATGCAAAATGGAACTCTGTGAACCATTAACTAATATTTTTAATTTATCTCTTCAAACAGGTGTGGTGTCTGATATGTGGAAGATGGCTAATGTAATTCTTATTTTTAAAGCAGGGGACAAGTCGTTACCGTCAAATTACCGCCCAATAAGCCTGACCTCAATTGTAGGCAAATTACTAGAGTCAATTATAGCTGAGATTATAAGAAGCCATCTCGATAAGCATAGCTTGATTAATGATACTCAGCATGGATTCACGAGAGGCCGTTCTTGTCTAACTAAGGAAGCAGAGTGTGCCCATAAATGGGGTTAAATCCGAGTGGGGATCTGTAACAAGTGGGGTTTATAATATATATCAATGACCTTGATTAGGGTATTACTAGTGATATGAGCAAATTCGCCGATGACACAAAGATAGGTAGGATAATTGATTCAAACGTAGATGTTAGGGAACTTCAGGAGGATTTAGACAAACTCTATTCTTGGTCAGAAAATAGCCAGATGCAGTTCAATGTAGATAAATGCAAGGTTCTGAAGCTCGGGAGTGTCCATAACTCTAGCACTTATAAGTTAAATAATGTAGAACTTAGCCATACAGATTGCGAAAAAGACTTGGGGGTTATGATGAGCAGCAACCTTAAACCAAGACAGCAATGCCTAAGCGTAAGTAATAAGGCAAATAGATTATTGGGATTTATATCAAGAAGTGTAAGCAACAGAAGTCCAGAGGTTATACTGCAGCTTTATACATCATTAGTAAGGCCTCTCCTAGATTATGCAGCTCAGTTCTGGTCTCCATATTACAGAATGGACATAAATTCGTTAGAAAACATTCAGCGTAGGATGACTAAATTAATACATAGCATTAGAAATCTTCCTTATGAAGAAAGATTGAAGACTCTTAAGTTACATTCACTTGTTAGACGAAGAATGAGGGGAGACATGATCGAAGTGTATAAGTAGAAGATAGGTATTAGTAAAGGGGATATTAATAAGGTCTTGAGGATATCTCTCCAAGAGAGAACCCGCAGTAATGGATTTAAATTAGACAAGTTTAGATTTGGCAAGGACATAGGAAAGTATTGGTTTGGAAATAGGGTAGTTGATGAGTGGAACAGTCTACCTAGTTGGGTTATTGAGGCTTGGACTTTAGGTAGCTTCAAATTTAGGTTGGATAAATATGAGTGGGAGGAGTTGGATTTGAGTGGGACTTGCAAATGAGTGGATAGAGTTATCAGACCTTATTTCTTGGGGAGCATTGAAAATTGGGTTGGGCAAATGTTTTGTTAGTGGGATGGATTGCAAATGTCCTGCCGAGTATGGGCCAACAGGCCTCCTGCAGTGATCCTCCTTTCTTATGTTATGTTCTTATTTACTTTAAAATATTTACAGTAAATAATTTACGTTGTTTCTGTGAAACAAAACAAAAATTCTGCCTGATTTTCTGTGTGCAAATTTGATAATTTTATGGAGCTATTTAACGATAGTAATTCTCTCTTAATATAGTAAAAATTTTTTGTGAGTTTCTTTACTGTGGTTTATTATTTTTGCCTCAGTTTTTTGCTGTAATAATATTTCTTTTTCTACTATATGCAAAATGTCTGTAAACAGTAGTGATTCTAGTGCTGACAGGTGTCTTGGAGATCCTGGATCAAAATGATATGAAGAAGATTGAATATACAGAGATTCAGGGGATAAAGGAGATAGAAATTCTTAGAGCTCAAGAAAGAGAGGGAGGGAGACAATTTGCTTCTCAACGAGGACCAGGAAACAGGGTAGAAATATTTAATTTGGATAAGGCTACAAAATTTGTTCCCAGATTTTTGGAGAAAGACCCAGGCAATTTTTCCTTGTTGAGATAATTGCTAGGTCACCGTGGTGGCCAGACAAATGGGTGAAATTAGCATAAACCCAGTTAATTCTCTAGATGAGAATGCATTTTCTTATCAGATATTGATAGAGGGATATAGGCAGAAGTTTAGAGGGCTTAAGTTTCTGACAGTTTAGTCTGGTGGAACACCGAATATGTCACTGTTGACCAAAGGTGTGGTAGATGATTATGAGGGTGTAATTACGCTAATTTTACTAGAGGATCTTTTGAACAGTGAACCTCCTGACCTTAAGGCATATCTTGAGAATTTTTTTTTTTTTTTTATGATTTTAACTATGCTTTAGAGTTGGCAGATAGGTGTTTAGTTAACCAAAAATTTGGAAGTAATTAGCACTCAGTATATAATAAAAATAATTTTTTCTCCATCATCCGGTAGGAATAAGAAATTTCAAAAGTTAAGGCCAATTTTTTTTCCAGCTTCAAAATCATAAGAGTTTTGAACCTGCCTACAACCAGAATTCTGGTTCCCAGGGATTAAAGTCTACTTCTCAGTTACCTGCTCAGGGAAGTGGCAAGTCGGCTCCATGTTCAGGAAACCAAGGAACAGGTAGAATAAGCCCATGCCTAATGGGCATCGTACCTTTAAAGTCTATAATTGTATTTATAATAAAAATGGCAACCTGAAGCAATATTGCAGAGAGATGCATAGGGACCAGGTTCTTGCACAGCTCTCTCAAGTACATCAGCTACACACGCTGTAGCTTGTAGTGCAGTTTTACTCAAGAGTACACAAGGAAGACTAGCTGTTTTAGACCCTCGGATGAAGTTTTTTTCAACTAAATCCTCATACATGAAAGAAGTGTATGTGTTATGCCTTTCAAGGTCAGATGCAGTACTTTTACTTTGCCACACAAGGGTATGTTACCAGAGTCGGAAGATACCTACCTACACTGGGTTGGACATTTATGTAAAAGGCATTACAGGAGTCCCTGTTGGGACTCCAGTTTAAGGGTGGTGGGTGGAATCTGAGAACCAGTTTGTTTACCTGCCTGAAGGTATTACCGATTATTTACCTTTATAAAGGTGCTGACCTTCTAATAGGCAACGATGTGTTAGGTCTCCTCCAGAGTGAAGAATGTTTGGTTTGGAGAAACCTTTCTTTACATGTTTGTAAGGAAAAAACTAGAGTTACTGTGCCTGAACAGTTTTCAGTGTGTACTGTGACAAGGCAGGCGAAAAAGGGAAAAGCTTCTGTGAATCCCCTTGATCCTTATACTGAATGTGGTGACAATTTGTGCCTGGGGAGCTTGTTCCTTAAGTCTGGCCTGAAGGAGACATGGGGTAGTGATGAACCGGTTCAGGTGGAACCCAGTTTAGGGAAGGGGTTCTCGGTGCTGGCATGGGAGTGAATACCCTGGAACTGAAACAGTTGGTCGAGACCCAGGAATGTGGTGACACCCTGAAAGATATTTAGTTGTCATTTGTTACAGAGGCGGTGGTTCCCAGATTTAACATATGTTTATTTTGCAGAATTAAACTAAGGAGTAAACCTCTCTTTAAGGAAGTACTGACAGATGGGGTTGAAAAGGCTTGCGACCAAGTGGCCAGATCAAAAATATTTGCGTATTAGGTTCTGATTTTTTTTTACAAAACTCCATGGAAAGACATTTGAGTACTGAGAAGGGAAAGCTGGGTAGTCAGTGTCTACTAATCCGTTACTTTTCTACCAAGTTACCAGAGTCTCCACCCGCTTCGTAAAATTTGTGCACGTGGTTTTGAGATTCTTGTGGAAATTTTTTGTCAATTAGGCTTTACTAAAATTCAAACCACCCAGGAGTCAAAGTTTATAAAACATTTTCATTAAGTTTTGGGAGACTTGAATATTATGAATAAATTTACCACTGGCTATCATTTAGGAGAGTCAGGGAAGGGTGGAGTGGTATTAACAGTCTCTCAGGAAGATGCTGCATATTTGTTGTATCCAATACCAGATGAACTGCGATAAAGGATTAGCCCATCTTTCATTTGTCATGTGGAGAAACACTTTGGAATCATTAAAACCCTTCAGAGGGCAAGGCAGTCTAAAGTGTGAATTTGAAAGTGATTTCCTATGAGGGGATAGAGCCACTCAATGTAAGGTCACTGAGACCATCCAAACAGAGTTGTGAAAGTAACATCTCGCGCAATTGCAGATATTCGAAGACCGAGTGTATTCGGTCCTGCCCGTTTGGGGTATACCATTTTTGAATGTTGCAATGTTGCATTGGTTGTAAAAAAACGAAATAAGTATTTTTTAAATTTATTATACAAGTAGACAATATAAAAAACATAAATGGAACTTGTTTCTGAACAATTTGTAACCAGTAAAAAAATAGAAATAGGAACTACTTATCAACAATGACACATTGCAATGGGATGCAACTTACAAATGAAATATTCCTGAGTTCCCTGAGAAAGAACAATCATTTCACATCACTATTTTTGCAAATGAAAGTTCATGAAACAATTTCTATCCTTCTTTATGCACAGATTTACTTTACATATGGCACAGCAAAATGAGGATGTGACATGATTATTCTTTTTGCTGCAAAACTTGCATGAAAGCAGCTTACCTAGCACTGGCCAGTGACCTAGCTGTTTATCCAGCCTCACACTGTCATCTGGCCTTTCTGCACGTTGGTACTGAAATGCAGATGGGTATTGCACGTTTGACAAAGCGTCATTACTGTCAACCAAAGAAGTACTGGGTGAATCTCGACTTCGTCTCATGCTGGTGCGGTTGACCTTTTGTCCTTTGGATCTTGCAGTGACAGAGATGTCAAGCCTGAATAGCTTCAGTGGTGTGCATGGCATGTTTAGTGACCTACAATCACGACAGTAAAGAAGCCATGCATTCACAACAGCAACATCCAAAACATAAGCAAAGAGCCGCATGTACCAACGCTTTGATTTCATTGGCGTTTTGTAAAGATGGACCAACATGTTACTTTTGTCGATACCTCCCATGTTTGCGTTGTAGTTCTTGATGATGCCTGGGCACTCAAAGTGGTCTTTCTTCTTTGATGCCTTGTCATATCTTTCAATAAGACCCAAAGGATAAACTCCGACATCATTTGTGACTAGAGTCACAACTTTGTTGTCCTTCCATCTTACAAGAAGGATATGATCATTGCTTTGGAAATCAGAATAGCCCCTGGCCACATTATTCTTTTGCATTTCTTTCACAGGCATCAGTTGTGGCTTACCACATCTATTATCACGTATTGTTCCAGTGTACCTGCAGTTATACTTGTCTCTCAGTACCTTGACCAAAGGTAGACTTGAAAAGAAATTATCAGCATAGACTGCTGATGTTTTTCTTTGGTCAAGAGATGCTGCAAGTACAAGAACAATCCTGGAAATCATTGGGAGTTTATTTTCTTCATTTGACAGCTTTATGTGATGGTTCTCAAAAGTTGGGTTACCTTGATACATCAGTATATCATGTATGATTCCATCTTCACTGCTACGACAGAAGAGTTTGAAACCCCACTTGTCTGGTTTGTTTTTGATGTATTGCCTTAGGTTTCCAGCTGTTTTACCCTTGAAAGCAACCATAACTTCATCAACAGACTGCTTGGGTGTAGCTGGAACTTTCAAGCAAGCTTTAGTTAGTCCATTGTAAAGAGGCCTTATTTTGTAGAATCTGTCATTATCCTTCTTTTGTGTGTTATCATTGAAATGAATGGTACGCCTCAGCAACCTAAACCTCTTTGATCCCATGACTTCTGCAACTTGAATTGTCCTACTTGCACTTCTCCAATAGTCCTCAATGGATGGCTGTACAGTGTAACCCATATACAACAGAATACCTATAAACCTAGTCATTTCCTCAGAATCTGTTTGAAAAGTAGTATGTATGTCTTTTTGCCTGGCATACAAATTAGTTTGAAATGTAATGTTGTCTATCATGTCTTGAGTAAAAAAGTCTGTAAAATAATCATATGCACACCTAACTTCAACAGGCTTTTTATGTTCATATTTAGGCAAAGGGTCATTGTGGATGTCCTCATTCTTCCATTTGGTGTCTACTTGAGAAGCAAGATCATCTTGAAGCACTTCTTCATCAGGGTATTCCTCCATAGTAATACGTTTCTTCCTCTTGTTCACTTTTTGTTTTTTTGGTGGTGGCCCAGCTTCCTCCTCCCCATCTGTTGACACCTCTGCATCTGGTGGCAAGAATTCATCCTCACTATCCAGGAAATCCATGTCATCTGAGTCTTGATCTGACTCAGTATCATCCCAAACACAGACAAATTTCGAGGTAGCCTTGGAGGACTCACCGTAGAACAATTTCTTATTGATCTGGAAGGACAATAAAAACATTCTGTACACACCCAGACCATTACTGAATTCATATATACACTACCAAATTTTATGGAAATATTTATATACCGAAACTTGAAAACTGCACCTAAAAGGGCAGGAACGACTGGGCTTGTTCCTATTTTGTTGCACTATTTTCATGTGCATGGTGCACTCGTAATATGCTTCACAACGCCTTCATATATATATCAAAATATGGCTAAACTATTCATTTACACACTAGACACACAAATCAGTACTTACCGACATTGTATTTGGTGAAATGCTTCAGTATATAAGGAGCACTATACCGAGAAACACGAGTTTTGGCGCCGGCAAGGTAGAAGTGTTTACATTCTGCTGTCTCGACCAATGGGAAGCGAGCAGCCGCCATCACCGCTCAGCCTGGGCGACTCAGGGAAGGTCTGTGATTGGTCAGAAATAGAGAATGGGAACCTAGATGCGCGGGGGGAGTTGTAGGACGTGCGCAAAAACCACGTTATGAGGCCCGACTACACTCGGTCTTGCCCGGTAATTTATGTAAAAGGCATTACAGGAGTCCCTGTTGGGACTCCAGTTTAAGGGTGGTGGGTGGAATCTGAGAACCAGTTTGTTTACCGATTATTTGTATTTGTATTACCGATTATTTACCTTTATAAAGGTGCTGACCTTCTAATAGGCAACGATGTGTTGGGTCTCCTCCACAGTGAAGAATGTTTGGTTTGGAGAAACCTTTCTTTACATGTTTGTAAGGAAAAAACTAGAGTTACTGTGCCTGAACAGTTTTCAGTGTGTACTGTGACAAGGCAGGCGAAAAAGGGAAAAGCTTCTGTGAATCCCCTTGATCCTTATACTGAATGTGGTGACAATTTGTGCCTGGGGAGCTTGTTCCTTAAGTCTGGCCTGAAGGAGACATGGGGTAGTGATGAACCGGTTCAGGTGGAACCCAGTTTAGGGAAGGGGTTCTCGGTGCTGGCATGGGAGTGAATACCCTGGAACTGAAACAGTTGGTCGAGACCCAGGAATGTGGTGACACCCTGAAAGATATTTAGTTGTCATTTGTTACAGAGGCGGTGGTTCCCAGATTTAACATATGTTTATTTTGCAGAATTAAACTAAGGAGTAAACCTCTCTTTAAGGAAGTACTGACAGATGGGGTTGAAAAGGCTTGCGACCAAGTGGCCAGATCAAAAATATTTGCGTATTAGGTTCTGATTTTTTTTTACAAAACTCCATGGAAAGACATTTGAGTACTGAGAAGGGAAAGCTGGGTAGTCAGTGTCTACTAATCCGTTACTTTTCTACCAAGTTACCAGAGTCTCCACCCGCTTCGTAAAATTTGTGCACGTGGTTTTGAGATTCTTGTGGAAATTTTTTGTCAATTAGGCTTTACTAAAATTCAAACCACCCAGGAGTCAAAGTTTATAAAACATTTTCATTAAGTTTTGGGAGACTTGAATATTATGAATAAATTTACCACTGGCTATCATTTAGGAGAGTCAGGGAAGGGTGGAGTGGTATTAACAGTCTCTCAGGAAGATGCTGCATATTTGTTGTATCCAATACCAGATGAACTGCGATAAAGGATTAGCCCATCTTTCATTTGTCATGTGGAGAAACACTTTGGAATCATTAAGTTATTGGCTGGGTGAGTACGGTGGTGCTTCTCTCTCGGAGCATGTTCTCAGTTTGAGAAACCATTTGGCTGATATGAGGTGGATAGCACAGTGACCCAGCCTGCCAGCCAGACCAGGATGATGCTGTGGGACCGTTCGGTGGTGCTATATACTCTAGACTCTAGAGGCTGGAGAGGCGCTGGCATTGGAGCCGATTTTTGGAAATGTTTTGACGGCAAGGCGAACTTGGTGTAGGAAAAGTTCTCAGATGTAAGATATAAAACACACACAAAGCCACTTGTTTGTAATGACATACGAGTATTTAAGAAATGCCAAAACTGTACAAGACTTTGGAATATATATATATTTAGCTTTACTGAGAAAAAGGTTGGAGAGTTGGCTCAGCCACCTTGGAACTTAGTAAAATTTGTTTTGGGATGTCTCTAAGGGGAACAAGTTAAATCCCCATGAGTCAGTGGACATAACGTTTTACGGGCCTCACACTAGATGGCACCCTGCGCATGTGCGGTAAATTTGATAACTAAGGCTGATGCAAAATTTGTGAGTAAACTAAAAATGTTGCAGAGTTATTTAATTTCCATAACCCTATGTACCAGTGACATCATGTTTGTAATGCCAGTTGAACTTTTATATACTTGAAATTTGACTGACATGAAATGACAAATTTTTCGTAAACTTGGTTTCAATGGCTTGGGTTATGCAAAGGAATATCTGGGAAATTGGTGGTTTCTGTATTGTTCCGAGGAGTCGCGCAATTGTTAAAATGAGCAATTTCTCTGTATGTATAAACAAAACTTTGCCACAGCAAAGAAAATTTTATCTTTGGTGTTGTCTATTCAACAGTTTTTTGTGTATGTCTTAGGATCTCCTCATCCTGTTACTGAGTATAATGACCACAATCCTTTACATTTCCTTCACGTAATGAAGAATCACCATCAAAAGCTTACTTTGGTGATTCGTTATGTGACGGCAAACGAGAATGTGGTTGCCGATGCATTGAACTGTATGTAAATATTGTTCATTATATGGAGTGTAAATCATTCATGTGCTCTTGTTTTGCAATGGTTTGCAATAGGCGAGTAGATGGGTTATCAGATTTTCATAGTGTGTATAAATTTTGGCGGTAGTCACATCAGTGTACATACCTAGGTAGGGTATCCTATTTTGTTTTAGATACTGACTGGTATGCATCACCTTTGTCTTTTATGTTGGTATTCTGTAGGGTATTGGACAAAAGGGTTTTGGTTTATGAGGTTCTGGTGGTGATGCCTCACCATTTTGGGGTCAAGAATAGTGATTCTGAGTGTTATGCTTCTCAATGTCCCATTGTTTTTTTTATCACCAATGTGGGGTGACTTGGTATGACAGTGTAGGGTCATCAGTGATGACTCCAATGCTTTCTTTATGGCCACAGTCCCACCAAAAATAAGTGTGTAATTATCTACCCAGATTTCTGAGTCTTGATACTTTTCTCTCCTGTGCTCTCCCGTTTCTCTCAGAAGTGTGTTTTGCGTTGCCAGTTTCGTTTACTAGATTCCTGTGGGTCACAGGGCTGATAATGTTATATTCTTTTCAGTGTAGTAATTAATGTGTACACCTGTTAAATTTTTGCACTATTTCTGGAGACTTATTAATGCTTACTTTTCATGAAAAGTCATTTATATTTGTGCTTGTTTTTGCAACATTGTTTGTATCTATTGCAAGTAGATATTTGTGGTATTGGAAACTAAAGGTGATTAAAGAGATAAAGAGCTTCATAATTTATGTTTTTGTTTGTACTGATGTAAACTAGGTTACTCTTATGTACTTATGTGGTAATACGTTGTACAGAGGAAACTCATTTATTAGTGTATAACATTGTATGGTGTATAGTTAAAATGAATCAAGGCCGATGTTTGGCTAGCACTGTGGTGATGGTGTATTTTCCTAGTTTTGGGTTTTTGTAAAAGTGCAGCTAAATAGCATTACTATTGACTCAGAGTAAAACTTGATCACTTTTATGGTAAACAAGTTTCACATGTATGCGGATTAGTACTGCTAATCCGCAAAAGTGATAGTGAGTGTTTCGTGTTTATAAACTTGAGTTGTGGTTCTGAATGTATAGAAAGAATGCACCAAGGCAAGGTAAGGAAAAGTGCTTGTTGCAATGATGCAGTCTTCTTGTTATTGGTGATGTTTACTCTTGTTTCTTTAGACACTAGGGTATTTTTTCCTGTTTTTTTTTTTCTGTTGGCTAGCTGCATCGGATTGGATACAGCTGGCTGGGTGAGACATGTGACCTGGTGGTGAGGGTGTTATGCAGGATACTGCATCAATGTTAAGATAGTTTGTAAGTAATGTAAGGTGTTTTTATGAGTCTATAGGTTGTTTCTGCGTTTTTGTTTGTATGCTTAAGTGGGCCATGGCATGGGCATGGCCCTGGTATTTATGTGGGGCCTATGTAGGTTGTGGCGAGTACAGAAGTAATAATTTTTACCTGCAGGTATGTAATATGTAGAGGGAGGGGGGGGGGGGTATGGAGACATACTGTGGTGGGTATGTGTAATTTTCATATGGCCTAACTTTAATTAACTAGTAGCAATGTACTAGTGTGTTAATATAATATCTTTATTTATTACAAGTACATGTATATGGTATACAGGTCTAACTGATATCAATGACATATTACTATAAAGCCCCTTGTTATGCTGAACATTTCGGGAAAATTAGGTCAGTGTCCGAGGATGCGACCCATACCCAGGTACCCATTTTACTGATGGGTGAACATAGACAACAGGTGTAAAGAAACACGCCCAATGTTTCTACCCTGACTGGGAATCGAACCCAGACACCTCGCCGTGTGAAGCGAGAACTTTAGCCACCAGGCAGTTTTAATGTATGGACATTATATGTGTATTTTTCTAAAGATGAGCTTATGTGTCCTTGATGATAAAACCTAAAGTTTTAATCGCCTGTTTAACATTGTTGAGTAGAAGTTTGCGAAGTATGAGGGACCTAAGCTGGTTTACTTTTTAATAATTTTGCATTTACCACTAGACAGGTATTTTATTCCTTAGGTTCCATGGTAACTTAATAACACAATGTAATATAACAAGGTGTGACAAGTAAATAGTTGTCAGACCAATTATCTCCAATTTCTTGGATCAAGAACACCCCTATTAACACTCCACATCAACCATGCTCCAGCTCACGGACCATAACCAGGCTTTATCGAGAACATCCTCTCTTACACTAGGCTCCAGTTTCTCGCATCAAGACCTCCAAGGCTATTACTATCACATAACATTATAACGGGCTTATTTGGTATTCTGGTAGCGGGGTGTGAATGATATACTTCTTCGGAGGCTTCTTACTTTATTGATAACTAGTGTTGGGTTACACAGGCTTGTGTGTTTGTGCCCATGGCCCGGGCAGGGCCATGCCCACGAGAGAGAGCTGGGAGGCCTTGTGTGTTGATGCCAGGCCGCTGTGTGAGTGAGAGCGAGGCAAGTCTGGGCATACTGAAGTGGCAAGGCCTAGGTGGCAGCACCAGCATAGCGCGAAATATGAACTAAGCTGGCAGACAGCATGGGCTGTCTGTGCAGACAGTACAGGCTGTCTACATACGCTCGGCCACCTACCGCGCGTCGTCCTGACGCGACAATACTGGTAGTAAAAGAAACTCGGTCTCTCTCTCGTAGGAACAGGGCACAGAACACAAAATAAAAACATATATATACATATGGACATGGAAAAAAAACTTCCTACAGGGAGGGAAGAAAAAACATGTGGGGTGTGCTAAACATCGTGGTCATAGGCAATGAGCGTCGAAGGGCATCACTGCACGCCTTCCTGCGTCTGGACAGATACTGCAACACAGGAGACATCGCTGCGGCTGAGCTGTGACGTAACAGGGTACGGTCTCCTCTGGAACGATGAAGCAGACATCGTAGGAGTCGCTGCAGGTTTTCACTCAACCTGGGGCACGACATGCTGGTGCCCTCTAGTGAGGCGTCGACAAAACTCGGCAACTGGGCAGGACTTCTGGCAAGCGAGTCAGGAGGACACTTCTCGACTGGTACTGTCGCTGGGCTGTCACTGCCGGCGAGCGTGGAGTGAGTTGTGGAGCGAGTCGTGGCAGAGACGACTGGGCGAAACATCTGGGAGTCGTAACATCATACACCAGACTGCAGTGAGAGAGCTAGCAGTCAAAGTGACATCATCTTTGTGCAGGCTGCTCACTGAAGCTTGTGACACGAGGCTGACACAGCGCCTGCCGACAGGGCTGGCTGCGGCTTGACGAGTATCATCTCTCGACAGTTGGAGTTATAGCAGAGGTTAGTCTAAGCGTCCCCAGACTTGTTTCTCTACATATAACTGCACTCTGACGGTCTGGAGGTGAAGTGAAACAAATCTCGATGGGAATCGTAGCAGGTACGATTCTGCAGAACACGAGCGACGAGCATAAAAGCTTTCTGTACAAGGGGGCTCATATGCTCAGGGCTGAGAAATCAGCTGTCAAACACACTGGTCATGCGGGTGACTTAGCACAGTGGTGCTACTCAAGGGTCTGACCACAGACCTCACTGGACACACGGAAAACTTACAAACACACCGCTGTACATAAGGTACAACATGGCTTAAACTGGCAAAAGATGCTTTTCTGTGCACAAAACTGACACTAAGACATATACTAAAATGTGAGAACACTGACTGAGAGGAATTAATTAACACACGACATATATTTTCTCTCAATCTTCTCGACAATACTGAAATAATTACTGCACACTCGATGGTGACATCATGTGATGTCAGGCGTGATGTCGCGAGGTGACGTCAGCAGCACTGTGACGTCAGCAGACATCTCGAGGTGACGTCAGCAGACTTCTGAGGTGACGTCAGGCAGACATCGTGAGGTGACGTCAGCAGACATCGTGACGTCATGAAGTCGGGCAGCATCGTGGGTGGCGTCGATGTGATGCAGGCAGCAGACCACAGCATGAGGCCTGGGACATCTGGTAGCTCACGTGGCTTTGTAGGTCTACGTGACATCGCCCACACCCACGTGACGTCGTGATCCACGTAGCTTCGAGTGGCCTCGGGCACTCGGATACACAGCACTGGCAATGAATTCATACGAAAAACAGCAGAAAACACAGCAGAGGGAGTGGGCAGTGGTGAGTGGTGTATGGTAGGCTGGTGGCGAGGAGCGTGCGTGAGTGTATGGCAGGGCGGGCATCTGGCGGTTCCTCCTCCCACCCACAAACACAGGGGAAACACACTGGACGCAGAAATCACCACAAAACTCACCTCTGGCTTGCTGAAACAGCTGTGCTGAGCTGAACAACAACAGCAACATACAAGTGACGCTGAACACGTGACTTGAGAAACAGCGTGGGACACTGTAGCGTGGAGTCACTGGGACGCCACGTACAATTCTCGAAGAAATTCGGCAAATTTCGGCTGGATCCTACTAGTACCTGTGTCTGGATGCTCAAACGTGCAGACACGACATCAGGATAACTCGTTGAGAGACGGATGCTTCTTGTGTAGGGTGATGAAGTGAAGATGACTTCATACCTCTTCCTCCCTCTCTCCAGGCAAACACAACTGCTGCAAGCACCGCTGTCACCATTTATAACGGGCTTATTTGGTATTCTGGTAGCGGGGTGTGAATGATATACTTCTTCGGAGGCTTCTTACTTTATTGATAACTAGTGTTGGGTTACACAGGCTTGTGTGTTTGTGCCCATGGCCCGGGCAGGGCCATGCCCACGAGAGAGAGCTGGGAGGCCTTGTGTGTTGATGCCAGGCCGCTGTGTGAGTGAGAGCGAGGCAAGTCTGGGCATACTGAAGTGGCAAGGCCTAGGTGGCAGCACCAGCATAGCGCGAAATATGAACTAAGCTGGCAGACAGCATGGGCTGTCTGTGCAGACAGTACAGGCTGTCTACAACATGACGAACCCATGCTCCATCTCCTCGGATCAAGACTATTCAATCCTTCTCCCCTCCCCAAGACCATCCACAACCTCATCCTTTCCATCACCCATGCTCCAGTTCCTGGATCAAAAACCATCCCTTCTCCAACTCCTTGAATCAAGGTCCCACCCCCTCCCCTCTTCCTACCATCATCAACACCCCACACTCCAAGCCTCTCCCCATATTCCAGTCCCCTGGATCAAGGTCACCCTTATCTACACCCACTGCTCCAACACCTCGCAACAAGATTACACTCCCCAAGTACCTTTACTACCCATTATCTCTCCTCCCCTACCCACATACCCAGCCGCTGCTCCAACACAATGGAGCAAAATCACTACGCCTGTTGTCATGAGTTTCTGTACGTGCCGCAGTACCTGTGGTTTTAACACTGTAACAGGGATACAGCCCTTTTCTTCGGTCTTATTTTATATGTTAGTTCGACCATATATTACACAGTAGAAATATTAAAACGTTACACAAGATTATGTGAAACATTTGCTGCCAAAAAACTCTTAGCTTCTAAAAACCTTTAGTTATACTTTCACAGAAGTTGACTGATATGCTCCAAATCCCCGAATCTCGACACTACACTACCATCTAGGAAAAGCTACCTCTCATTTCATATTTCAAACCCAGATCTTCAAATGTCTATCAGCTAAATCAGGTAAGATAATTAAGTCTTAGCCTGAGGAACATATCCCTCACACACACACACACACACACACACACACACACACACACACACACACACACACACACACATACACAGAATAGAGTTCCGATACCTTAGTAAGGAATCGCTCAAGACACTGTACACCGTGTACGTCAGGCTCATACTGGAGAATGCAGCACCAGTTTGGAACCCACACCTAGTCAAGCACGTCAAGAAATTAGAGAAAGTGCAAAGGTTTGCACTACGAGGAGAGGTTAAGGGAAATCGACCTGACGACACTGGAGGACAGGAGAGATAAGGGGATATGATAACGATATACAAAATACAGAGGAATTGACAAGGTGGACAGACAGGATGTTCCAGAGATGGGACACAGCAACAAGGGGTCACAATTGGAAGTTGAAGACTCACAGGGACTCACAGGGATGTTAGGAAGTATTTCTTCAGTCACAGAGTTGTCAGGAAGTGGAATAGTCTGAGAAGTGATGTAGCGGAGGCAGGAGCCATACATAGCGTTAAGAAGAGGTATGATAAAACTCATGGAGCAGGAAGTGTGACCTAGTAGCGACCAGTGAAGAGGCAGGGCCAGCAGCTGTGACTCGACCCCCGCAACCACAACTGTGTACACACAAACTCACTCTCTATCTCTCTCTCTCTCTCTCTCTCTCTCTCTCTTACACACACACACTTACACAGGATTATTCTTCGGATAATCTACACTCAGTTTTATTCTTCAAGAAAAGAATACTGGTAAAAAATGGTCAATAAAACACAAATTATATCGTTTCACAAAGGCATACAATGTGAAGTTAAGAGTTGGATGTTCATACAGCAAACTTGCCTCACTTGGGCTATTCCTCGGATAATAACCCTACATTACCACTAAATTCCCCTGGAAATTTACTCCTTCATTAAATGAATAGAATAATCTCGAGTCTAAGAATGTACGAGAGGTAGAAATTACTCAAAAATATAAGAATCGCATTTTAAGGAAATTTTACAGAGTAAATCCTCGTGAATTTTTTTAATATCTTGTATTACTCTCAGATTTTTCTTTTATTACATTCTCTTTTTTTTTAATTTGGAAATCTTTATTCTTCCCAAGACACTCATGCTACAAAATGAGACATAGATAAAGTATAGACATCTCTAGAGAATACTAGAAGGTCAGCTTACCGATCCCCCTCAAGTATCTAGACTGTTCTTGCTTTGTAACAGTTTGTCAGATAATATTCTAGTCCAGTTATCCATTAAAATTAAGAGACTTTTCAATACGTCTTTGGAATGGCAACTGGACGAATATAAGTTAACCACATTTAAGATCTTCAATAACAACGTTTTCTAGGTAGAAACAATTAAAGTTAATATATTTGGTATAATTAAGGAAATAAGCTCCTACACAACTCTTGGAGTATAACTTGGTATATATTTATATCATAGTTATCTTGTAATTGTAATCGTATAGTCAAAAGGGCACATTTAATAACTGTACTACTCAAAAGTACCGTCTGGTACGGTGCTGTGATGGGATATACTCAAGTACATGAATATATATATATATATATATATATATATATATATATATATATATATATATATATATATATATATATATATATATATATATGTGTGTGTGTGTGTGTGTGTGTGTGTGTGTGTGTGTGTGTGTGTGTGTGTGTGTGTGTGTGGTCGTTAAGCCTTGGTAAGACTCGACTTAGACTTATACTGTGACAAAAACGACTAACTTTGGCCTACGCAAAAGGGATAAAACTCCCTTAATACTGAAACTGAGTTCAGCATTACCAAATCCTCGACTACAGCAATACGTAGTTGCCAGAACAAATGTAAGTTGAAAGCTTAACTGGTGACTCTGAGTTGTACAGAGTGTCTCCACAACACAGCCTCTGAAAACGTCAAATATCACTAAGCCTAAATAATGCTCTGTGAGCAGAGTTGAAGAGTTACGGGACGTGTGTCCCAGCTCACCAACGGAGTCATACTCTGTGAGAGGACAGAGAAACAAGATGTTTCTCTTACAAGAACCAGGGACTGAGAGAGGGCGAGGAAAGCCCAACCTCGACAACATCAGGTATGTCACGCGACTTAATAACAGCTTACTCCTTTGACATCGTCAGGAGGATGTCATGTTGTTCGTGACACCGACTGTGAAACAAGCGGGCAGGTAGTTTGTTAGTGCTGGCAGCCAGTCTAAACTTTCCAACAGTGAGCACATATAATCTAATATACTGTAGTAAGTCAAATAATAATAGAAAGCATGAAATTTTAACTATTAAAGAAAATATCAGCAATATAAAACTATAAGGTATTATATATAATATAACTAATGCGTCCTTTTTCTGAGGTCGAAATACTAACTAAAAGTTTAACTTTTAAATGAGGTAACAAAAATTAATTATCTTAGCAGATATATTTTCCTGGAACACACAATATTTCTACATCTAACACTGAATAATCTACAAAGGAACGAAATATAAAAATCTCAATCTTTATTCAGTGAATGTTCTTTATATAAACAAATTTTCAAAGAATATCCATAAATTTTTATTTTTTATTCCGTAAATCTTCAAAAAAGATCAATAAAGCTTACATCCTCTTTATTCTCGGATAGTTCTTCAAAAGACTTTCTCCATACCTCTTTCTTGAATATTCTCTAATACACACATTGGTCTTTCTACCTAATCCACATACCTCCTCACCCTTTCTACCTAATCCACATACCTCCTCACCCTTTCTACCTAATCCACATACCTCCTCACCCTTTCTACCTAATCCACATACTTCCTCACCCTTTCTACCTAATCCACATACCTCCTCACCTGCCAAAGAATTTCATTATACCTTAAAAGTTGGTTGAAACAGAAATTTGGCATGAAGATAAGATTTTCTGGAAGTGTTATTATACCCAAACATGGAAAATGGTTGAAGAAATGAATGTAGTTTAGGTGAGTGTAATTAACATTTTAATTTGTAATGAACTTTCATTCTTATTCAACTTTCATCCCTTCTAATTAGTAGTTGGTATGCTTGGTTTTGGTGGTGGGATAGCCTTTAGTATGAGAAGAGACTTAATCTGGTTTGAATGTGTCTCAGGGGGAGAGGTCTGGTAAAAAAAAATGTACGGGGATTTGGTGATTTTAAATTGGGCACTGGTCAATGGCAACCCATTTTATAAGATATCACCTTCTTGACTTACAGAAGATAAGGTAAGAGCGGTAGGGCGGCGTCTTTGGATGTAAATTCTGCGAGCTTGCTGGCAAACTGAAATAGGGACCCGACAAACCTCACAGAGAGGAACAGGGTGTCATTCCATGAGATACCCATGGGTAAGGCCAGTATGGCCGATGCGGAGATGGGAGAGCGCAGTCTCTCGAGTACGGCAATGGTGATGAGAAGATGGCCACAAACCTAAAAGCAGTTTAATAGAGTGCGATTTGTTATGGTGCATGTCTGACTACCGTTGTTGCTAACGGCCGCGAAGATGGGCAGAAATCACTGTAAAATAATCCCTGAACGGAATACCTCTATAGGAAACCGGAAGATCACGTACCGCTGACCGCACAGCAGCATCCGCCTGTTCATTGCCCTGCAAATTAATGTGTCCAGGGACCCAACATAAAACGACGTCTTTGTTTTTGCTGGCCACATGCCGCAACCATAGTTGAATACGAAGGACCAATGGATGAGGGGAATCAAATTGTTTAATGGCTTGTAAAGCACTAAAGAAATCTGAAATTATCACAAACCTCGAAGGAGACATGTAATACTGAGAAGCACTATGAGGAGGGCATACAACTCGGCGGTAAAAATACTAGCCGAGTCTAACAAATGACCCCGGACAACATCACCAGGGACCACCACCGCAAACCCAACACCGTCAGAAGATTAAAAACGATCTGTATAAACAGCGACGGCATGAGCATGCGACCGGAAGTGATCAAGAAAAATAGAGGAAGAAGCAGTCATAGGTAGGAGAGCTTTGGCGCACAGCAGTAGGGAAAAACAGACACAAACCGTAGGAACCTCCAAATAGGGAAGGGAAAAGGCAGACGCTAAATGAACATACAAGGGAGGCAACCGAAGAGAAGACCACATGAATAAAGACGAAGAGAAGCCCATTATTTGTTCAGCAGGGGCGCCGAACAAATCTACCATTGGAACTTCAACGCCGCATACCACAGACGGTTACCACCAGCCATGAGTAATCATTCTCTATGGTAGGACTACGGTACAGGTATTTAAAAGATTTGGTGATTGTTATAGTCTCAATTTATTGTAAGTCAAGTCAGGCAGGATATAATAGTTAATTCTGCCACCATTCTTGTGAGCTTGAAACATCTTGGAGGATTAGACTCTAGGGACCCGAGATTTTCCAGTGACAACTTGTTTCATTGAGCTCTTTATTATATCAAGGGAACTGTCATAGGACACTCTTGATTTGTTGGTGAGAAGATTGGATGCTCAAGTGACCCCATTCTACTTACTGTTTGCTCGGAGCTGGCATAGAACCCTTCGTTTTAATTAATACATATAGTTTAATTGAAGCAGGGATCGAGCCCTCTGGTTTATTTACAGTTTGAGCGGAGCAGGAATTGAACCCTCCATTTTCTTTAATACCCGTTTTATTTCCCCTGATAGTTTAAGTTATTCTTGCAAGTATGGATGAATACCAGTTTTGGATAAATGCTGGAAGTAAGTTAGGAATAACAGGGAAAAATTTAGAATCTTTCATTAGTGCTAAGATCCAGGAAAGACTTGAAAGAGAGAGAATTGAGAGAGAAGAAAGACAGAAAGGGAAAGAGAAGAGAAAAAGGAGAGAGAGAGAATCGAAAAAGAAGAGAAAAAGGAGAGAGAGAGAATCGAAAGAGAAGACAAAAAGGAGTGTGATAGACTTGATCGTGAGGAGAGAGCAAGAGTACGTGAGGAACAAGCTAAGATACGTGAGGAACAGGTTAAATTAAGGGAACTTGAGGAAAGAGCAAAGGACAGAGAATATGAGTTAAGGGAGAGAGAAAAGGATCGCGAGCTCGAACAAACTCACCTTGAATTAGAGAATAAGAAGTTAACTTTCTCACAACAGCAATTAGATGAAGGAGTAATGGAACAATGTGCAGCTAGTGCACATATTCCAACACCTAATTTACCTCCCTTCACAGAGGGGGAAGACATAACTTCTTACATTATCAGGTTTGAAAATACCGCTACCCTCTGTGAATGGCCTGACACCTGGGCTACCAGGTTAGGAATGTTATTTTCTGGTACCGCTTTGAATATCTATGCAACTTTGTCGCAGGATATTATATGTAATTATAACCTACTGAAGAAGGCGATCCTTAAAGCATATCAAAAAACCACAAATTCTTACAGGAAAGATTTCAGGTATGCCACCTTACAGCCTGGCCAGAACTTTCAGCAGCTACAGGTAACACTCTTTCGTTTGTTCGACTTTTGGATAGAGAGTTCCGGAATTGATCACAGTTATGAATCTCTTAGAGACTTCATGGTTGCTGACCAGTTCCTGACAGCTCTTCCCCACCAGATACGAACATTTATCAGAGAACGTAACCTGATTAAAGCTGAGGAAGTTGCTGAGGCTGCTGACCTGTATGCTGAGGCTCACAATTCCTGTAAAGACCTAAAGGGATCGAACCCTAAGGGCAAGGGTTCATCAGACCTTAAGAAATCAAAGCCTCTAGTGGAAAGTAAAATGACTTCTTTTATTCCTGTTTGTCATTTGTGTGGTGTTAAGGGACATAAACGTCCAGATTGTCCTTCTAAGAAGGTCCAAAAAGTTGGAAGATGTTTTAAAGAGTGTAATGACCAAGCACCCTTCTGTTCAGGAACAGTTAATGGATTTAATGTATCTACCATTTTACGAGACACTGGATGCACATGTATAGTCATTTCTGATAAGCTGTTCCCTAACCTTAAAGAAACTCATTCCTCTGCTATACTTTCAGATTACTTGGGCCGTACGGACACTTTTCCTACCATCCGTTGTTACATTAGTTCTAAATGGTTCACAGGTTGGTCTGAAGCCGTACTAGCTCCCATCACTTCTTGCTCCGTACTAATAGGTAATGTAAAAGGTGCCATTCTTCCTTCTGAGGTTGACCTTTCATCACCAAAGATGGATATAAGTGTTTCAGATCCTCTTCCTGTAGAGTCGGAGAAGCCCCTCGAAAGTTCAGATGAGACAATGTCTCGTGAGATTCATGTGGGATTAAAAACCAGTGATGCTACTCTCGAAAGCGAGGTAGTAGGATCACCGGTTCACTTGTTAGATGAAATTGAAGATATCACCTCCGATACCATAAATGTCTTGACTAGGGCTCAGACCAAAGCCCATGCTTCCCCTACTGTCCATCCTTTGATTTTCCCTGACTTTAAGCCTTTAGACATATCGAAGGACTTCTTTGTCAATTTGCAACGTAATTGCCCTTCTCTTCAGAATTGCCATAATGCCGCTAAACAAAATCAAGTTATCCAAAGGAAAAACTTTTCATATAAATTTGAATATATAAAAGATATCTTGTACAAGTCAGTATTCAAATTAAATTCAGATGAGACAGACTATTCCATCTTAGTTGTTCCAAGTCAATGCAGAGAGACTGTTCTTAAAATGGCTTATGACCTGCCAGTGGCCGGACATTTCTCGCATCGTAAAACTTTAAATAAAATTAGGAAAACCTATTTTTGGCCTAAAATGTCCTCAGATGTCACTACTTATTGTAGATCGTGTAAAGTTTACCAACTGTCATCCTCTCGAGGTACCAGGCGAATACCTATGGTCAAAATGCCAATCTTTACGGTACCGTTTGAAAGAGTAGCTATTGACATCGTTGGTCCTATATCTCCACTTTCATCTGGGGGACATAGACATATATTAATATTAGTTGATTATGCTTCGAGTTTCCCTGAAGCCGTTCCCTTAAAGACCATAACTACTACAGAGGTGGCTGAAGCCCTTTTGTCCATCTTCTCCAGAGTTGGCATCTCTAGAGAAATTTTGTCTGACCGTGGGACACAATTCACATCTGACTTAATGCAACATCTATACCAACTTCTGGGAGTGAAGCCTCTCTTCACCACACCCTATCATCCCAGCTGTGTAAAGTAAAAGGACACAAGTGCAACTAATGTGACATTTATTGTGGCAACGTTTCGCTCTCCAGGAGCTTTATCAAGCCATTACAAACAATACATGGACACAGAGGGTATATAAAGGCTCAGAGTGAGGTGAATACTAGTGAGGTACCATTTCGATGTTCACTAGTGGTAGTAGTAGTAGTATACCCTCTGTGTCCATGTATTGTTTGTAATGGCTTGATAAAGCTCCTGGAGAGCGAAACGTTGCCCCAATAAATGTCACATTAGTTGCACTTGTGTCCTTTTACTTTACATATTGTCGGTAATTCTACCAACTTTATTACAATCCCAGCTGTAATGGGAGGATTGAGCGCCAGCATTCGATTCTCAAGTCCATTTTAAGGAAACTTTGCTCCCTTAAACCTAAGGAGTGGCATCGTTACCTACCCTGTGCTTTGTTTGCCATGAGGGAAGTTCCCAGTGACTCTTTGGAGTTTTCACCTTTTGAACTTCTCTATGGTAGACAGGCCAGAGGTCCATTGTCCATCCTTCATGACTTATGGACTAATGAGGAGGTAAATGCTGAGGTTCAGTCTTCTTACCAGTTTCTCCTTGACCTTAGATCCAAACTTGAGGAGACCTCTGACATAGTTTCGAAAAACCTAAGCTTGTCAATGGACCAGTACAAAACCTATTTTGATTCCAAAAGTGAGAGGAGAAGTTTTAAAGTAGGAGATGAAGTTCTTGTACTTTTGCCTATCAAGTCAAATAAATTATTAGTAGCATGGAAAAGTCCATATAAAGTATTAAAAATTTGTGGGAAAGTTGACTACCTCATAGAAGTCAAGGGGAAACCTAAGCTTTATCATATCAACATCCTTAAGAAATATTACCGAAGAAATTCGGTTAACTGCCTTAATAACTTTGACTTAGTTTTTCCACACGAACTTGATAAGACAACTGAAGAATGTAAGGTGTGCGTAATTGACACCTCTAACTTAGACTATGATTAAGAACTACATAACTTGGTGACTTTTGACCACTCGGACGCAACCAACATTAATATTAATGAATCTTTGGATGACCATAAGAGACATGAACTACTTCAATGTGTAACTTTTCAGACGTCTTTACTGATATTCCAGGTGTTACCTCCACGGTAGTCCATAAGATTGACTTATTGACGGACAATCCTATCAAACGGAAATTATACCCAGTTCCAGTTCACCTTAGGGATGCATTTGACCGAGAGGTAAACAAATTATTAAAACTAAAGATCATTGAACCTTCAGTATCTGCATATTGTTCACCAGTAGTCATGGTTAAGAAGGAGGATAATTCATATAGACTTGCTATTGACTTCAGAGGCCTTAATGCTATAACTCGGTGGGATGCTGAGCCTATGCCCTTAATAGATAGCGATCTACACAAATTTTATGACTCTTCCTTCTTTTCAGAGATTGATATTGCGCAGGCATATCATCAAGTAATGTTAGATCCTTCTTCTAAGCAGTACACCGCTTTTCCTACACACCAAGGACTGATGCAATATAGAACTATGGCCTTCGGTTTGGTAACTGCCTGTGCTACCTACGTGAGACTGATGAGAAAGGTCTTGGGTAATATGCCAAATGTTTCAGTTTATTTTGATAACATTTACGTAATGACATCTACGTGGGGCGAACATATCCAAACATTAACATCAGTTTTGCGTAGGTTACGCTCACATCGCCTCACTGCCAAACCGAAGAAATGCTTCCTTGGGTATAACAAGATTAGGTATCTTGGACTGATACTTTCTAATAACACTCTGCAGCCTCTCCCCAGTAAGATCAAAGCTTTATTAGAATTTAAATTCCCCAAAACCAAGAAGCTCATGCGAAGCTTTCTTGGTTCTGTAAATTTTTATGCACGGTTTATCCCGAACCTTACTGATCTTACAGGCATCTTATCAGACTTCCTTAAAAAGTCTGTGAAGGAACCTCTTGAACTTTCTGACGTAGCTCGGGAAAAGTTTAATGAGATTAAAAGCATCTTTTCGAAAGACCCTATACTTAAGATTCCTGATATTAATAATACATTTTGTTTGAGAACTGATGCCTCCAATACTGGCTTAGGTGCGGTGTTACTACAATACCATGATGGTACTCCCTTCCCTGTATGCTTCCTAAGCCGGAAACTCCTCCCTGCAGAAACAAGATACTCGACAATAGAAAAGGAATGTTTAGCCCTTGTGTGGGGTATCTCCAAACTTAAATTTTATTTGCTGGGAAAAGAATTCATTTTAGAAACGGACCACAAACCTTTGATATACCTAGAAACTTTTAAAGGGAACCAACAGTCGCCTCTTGAGGTGGACATTGGCACTCCAGGCTTTTAAGTTCCATATTGTGTATATCAATGGTTTATCCAATTATTTCTCTGACTGGTTAAGTCGTGACAGTCAGTAGAAGATTTGTTGCCTTACGCGACTTCCTCATGTTAGAACTTTTTCCTCGCCTATTCTTCTTATACTCCTTGACTATAAGTCTTGGTATGGGGGAGTGTGAGGGAAAAGTTCAATAGATAGGAGTAGCGATATAGTAACGATAGTTTCATTGCCGGCTACTGGTTAAGGTAGGGTAAGTCAAGCTCCCGTTTTTCCCGCCTTTTTTCCCCCTCCCTGAAAGTGATAGTTTGACTGCCGGCTGCTTGTTAAGGTAGGGCCAGTCTAGCTCCTGCTATCCCTTCCCCTCCCTCTCCCCCCCCCCGAAAGGTGACGTGTGGGGCTCTGGTCAAACAGTAAATCACTCGACTCACAGCTCCCAACACTACTGTAAGTACATGCCTGCCTTGTATTCTAGTGGATTTATTGGTTAAAAGCTTCACTTTTGACCAATAATAAACTTAGTCCTTTCAGTCTTGCTCTAGGTTGACTGTTTTAATAATCACCACGTCTTTTGAGTATTGTACTTGCCATGGAGAGTGATTATTTAAGCAGTGGGTAACCTGTCTATCTTTTCAGCTTGGATGACAGTGAGGGTCACCTGTCAATCAACGAGAAGAACAGGAGACGGACTAACGTCCTGGAGACGTCCCATTTTGGATTTAATTACCTGTGCACCTGTATGAAATTGCAGGACGTAACCCCACATCATTGCAGCGGTAAAGAACCTGCTTTCCTGTCATCGGGATACTACTCAAGGCTCTATCTACTGTGAAGAACTAGCCAGTGGGTCGTAACCAACACCTGCGACCCCCCCCCCCCATCATCAGCAACGGCTACGATTTCAACAACACAGTGTCACCAACACCAGACACCCATATACATATTAGCGTTGAATTCAGTTATCATTTATATTTTTCATTTTTCATTTTCTTTAATGTAGGATTAATATTTCATATTTAAGTGTTTTATATTTTATATTTTCTATATAATAAAGTGTTTATGTTTGTCTGTTATTATTTCTTTTTCTATTCACTAATTTTCCTGAGGAGGAGCCAGCCTTCGTAATACTGTCTGAAGTTGTTACAGGGCTGAGTAAGCCTTCACAAGGATCTAACTTAGAAAGAGTTGTAGGAAAAGCTGCAGAGTAGACTTGGTCGCCATAATCCAGCTTGGATAAGACTAGGGTGGAATTAAAACGGAGGAGAGTCCGGCTATCTGCTCCCTATAAACGATGCACAAGAATTTTAAGGAGATTCAGCCGACCATGGCGAGGTACTTTCAAAGAGGAAATGTGAGGTTCCCATGTCAACCGGCGATCGAAGAGAAGGCCAAGAAACTTGACTGTATCACATTCTGGAATACGTGAACCGTGTAAATACAATGGAATATCTGGGACGAGAGGACGTCTAGTGAAGGTAATGAAACAGGTTTTCGTACTAAAAAATTTAAATCCATGAGAAGTGGCCCAATGGGAAACACGATCCTGAAGGAAGGCTGCTACCAGGTGACAGTCAGCTATAGAGAAGTCATCCACGTAAAGTGACGACCAAATGTGTGATGGAAGAACGGAAGACAGGTTATTTATAGCCAAGAGAAAAATTGGGTAGTGCCGAGAGAGTCCCTTGTGGGATTCCCTCCGCCTGAACCAAGTCAGAGGAAGGCAAGGTGCCAACAAAGACACGAAAATGTCTTTCAGATAAGAAAGCAGCAAGGAAGGTTGGTAGTTCACCGTGGAGGCTTAAGGAGGGGGGCCTGGGCTAAGATGTTATACCTCCAAGTTGTCATTTGCCTTCTCGAGATCAAACAAGACTACTAGGATAAATTGTTTGTTAACAAAGGCATTTTGCACATACGTATCTAAGTAGAGCAAAGGGTGTAAAGTAGAGCGGCCCTTGCGGAAGCCATATTGGCGAGGAGGAAGACTATTCGGCAATCGTTCCATCACCTTGCAGACTACACTGGTCAGAGCAATGGGAGGATAGTGAAAGATATCAGGCCCCGAGGTGCCTGGTTTGAGAAACGAAAGTAAGATGACATATTTCCAGTATTGGGGGAGAACCCCTTGCCTCTAAATAAGATTGAAAAGACGCAAAAGGACTGTAACGGCTGTAGAATGCAGATGCTGTAGCAAACAGATATGAATATCATCAGGTCCACCTGCCGATGACCGGCAAGCGAAGAGCGTAGACTCTAGCTCTTGGAGAGTGAAAGGTACATTATATGGCTCCATTCCATTAGAAGAGAAATCCAAGGGCAATTGGTCCCTGGTAAACTTGGACGCGAGAAACGAGAGACAGAGGTGAAACTCTTGGAAGACACTGACAAGATAGTTCCCGATTTTCGTGGCAACTTAAAGAGGTTCAGCAACACTAACACCAGCAACCCGAAAAACGGGAACTGGGTCTGGTGATTACTTACCACACAACCTCCATACCTTCTTCCAAACCGAACACAGAGGAAATTGAGGTAATGGAAAAACGTAGTCTTGTCAACAAGCGTGTTTAGCGTCACGTGTGACGTGGTGAACGACTGCCCATGTCTGCTTCAAATTCAAAACACGATCTGAGGTCCGATTATATCGAAAACAGCCCACGCAAGACATTTAAAATGCCCTGCACTGGCACACGCAGAAGACCACCAAGGCATGCATGTCTGAGAATGCCTGCCTGAGGTTTGAGGAATAGAACGTGATGCTGCAGTCGAAACTAAGGTCGAAAACTGGTGCACCAGCTCATCAACAGAGGAGGAAGAAGGGTCCCCCACAAAAGCGGTAAGATGAGAGTATCAATCCCAATTTGCTCGTCCATATTGCCAACGGGGGCTACGAGGCGGTCGGGAATAAGTAGTAGAAGTAAGAAGAATAGGAAGGTAATCACTCGTGCAAATCAGGGAGAACAGACCAAGCATAATTAAGTACGATTGATGAGGAGCAGAGAGAAAGATCAATGCAAGAGAAAGACTGAGTGCGAGAGTTAAAATGGGTGGGAGCACCGGTATTTAAAACATGAAGAGGATGAGAAACGAGAAGAGTCTCCAACTGATCACGAGAATCACAGTGGGACCCTCCCCAAAGATGATGGTGAATGTTAAAATCACCTAACAACAAGATGGGCGGCGCTAGAGAAGAGATACAGAACGCACAGGAAGGGGAGAGATATAGAGAGCAAACTCTGTACCATATGTGTAAATAAATATGGGCTGCAGAATAATGCAGCAGAGAATGAACAAAGACCTGTTGATACGGTATACGAGCATGCACTAGAAGCGCATTCTCATTCAATTATTCATCAGGAAAGGGATCAGAAGAATGCAACAGCACACAGAATGAAATGGGGCAAATAACAGCTGAACGAATTTTAGGCTCTTGTAACCCAACACATACTCAGGAAAACTGGGAAAGCAACACCTGGAGCATTCCCCGATTCCTGAGGCCACGAATATTCCATTGTATATAAGTTATTCACAAAGACAGGTATGCCAACAATAAAAATAAATAAAATCTATGAGCTAGTAGGGTCAGTAAAGCCAATGTGTGGAGGCAAAAGAAAGCATTTAAGCAAGGAGGAATTGGAATGCTGTGAACGAAAAGAATGCTACGAGGCTTGTGAATTTAAGAAGGGGTAAAAGAGGCGCGCCGGTGGTGTCCATCGAGGGTTTTGTCTCTGCAATATAGTCAGAGAGAGCGTCAAGTGTCTCAGCGGACAAGGAAGATGCCGATACCATGACTTCAGAGACAGGTGAGGTAGAGCAAGTAGAGATGAGAGAGGGAACCAAAGAGGTCTGAGAGGGAAGTATGGACCTGGAGAGATGTACCGGCGGGATAAGAAGAGTCCTGCAGTGTAAAAGGAGAGGAAGGAGGCTGGAAAATAACTGGTGAAGAAGTCTGTGTTGTTGAGGTAACAGGAGAAGAGGGTACCACACGAGGGGGTGGTTGAACCTGCACCTTCTTGTGAGAGTTAGAAAGTGGGTGAGAACTAGGCACCAAGGGCAAAAAGGAAAACTGCTGGGGAATTGTAAGCACTGAAGGAATGCCAAGAGACTTGGGCTTACGAGACAGGGTCAACTTCGCAGGTGATAAGCGTGAAGAAGATGCAGGCGTGCTAGGCCTTGCAGATTGAGAAACTAGCAGGTGAGAAGAAGTAGATGTAGGAACAGGTAAGGAGGTGGAGGTTTCAGAGGGTAAAACTGCAAAAGAATTAGAGACGGGGGTGACCCTGGAAGACACATTACTGGAGGAACTGGTAGGCGGGGGGACCACAAAGGTTGGAGGTCTCCTAGCTACTCGAGAATAAGGAAGACAGGGAAGATTGTCCTGAAAGCAGAGCCGAGAAACAGCCGTAACGTAAGTAAAGCCTCCGCTCTCCTTAAGGCAACAGATTTCACATTCAATAAGGTAGACCTGATATCGGTGGGAAAAAGAAGGGTGAGTTTCATTGCCATTAAGACAAGTGGGGGAAAGACTGCAAGATGTATCGACATGACATGTGGCACCACAGACTGGGCACTCTGCCGCAGACCTGCAGTATTTAGGTGGATATTCTAAGCGCCAACAATTTCGACACTGTTAGGGTGGAGGAACCACTTTACAGGCCTCAAGGGGATGTCCCCCAATATAAACGGAGGATGGGAGTTCACGACAATGGCTAATGGTCCTGAAGGGCTAATTGTTCCAAAAACTGCAAAACAGAAAAATTACAGTGTATAATGGTACGTGGTAAAACCACCATACCACTACAAGAACTGAGAGTAGCATGCTTGTGAACTGTGAGAAGAAAGTTATCAGTGAAAGATGAGAAAGATCAAGAGTTTGTTCTGCATTCTGAACTGTAATGATGCACACACCACTTCGAAGAGCGTGAAAGGATATATTTTGGCCAACATGTCGTAAAAGAGCTTTACCAATACTGTGGTCTGAAAGATAATCAGTTGAAACGCCGGTTGTATGGAAAAGAATCTAGTCCACTGCGTACTTGTAAACATGGTGCATAAAGTGGGTATCGTATAGGTCGTTTCTGGGTGCAATGAGCAGACATCGAAGAACAGTCGTAAGAACGTCTAGGGGTAATTCTGCGAGGGGGCCTAACCTGAGGTAGGTGGATGATCCGAAAACCATTGCACTGTATTCGGGGAAGCCGGACACATAGTTAAAGGAGTGCAAGAGGTAGAGGCACTAGAAGATACGGGCGGAGCCTCAGCACCTGGAGCGGTGATGAAGCATCACCAGTAAAAGGTACAGGGGTATGGGAAAAGTCTAGAGAATAGTCAAGTAACGAAACCAGGTCAGAACAGGATGCAGTAACAAAAAGGGGCCTGGGAGGAGGAGGGTTATCACAGAATAAAGACTACATGATGATGGTACTTCTTTCTCATTATTTTAAAGAAAAAAAAGAAAAAAGAGACGGACAGCAGAGGGACAGTCACTAGAAAGCGTGAAAGGGCTGTAAGTTTCCCGTCTCTCCGAGAGGACCTCGAGACTGCTAGCAGTGCAGATGCAGCATGGATCCCATGCCGTACCTTACCCTTCACGCCAGTAAACCAGCGCTCAGGGATAGCAACGTCATATGTACCGAACCACCTCGGTGAACAAAAGGGAGGGCGATCAGAAATCCACTGCAAAGCATACTTCCTTCAGCAGCCACCTCCCAGAACCGACAGGCAGCCTCTGGAGATACACCCGTCACTTGCAGAACACCCCCCCCCACCTGGGGGGTGGTATCCTGCCTTCCCAATTCTCCCTTCCCAATCTGGGAAGGGAGCAGGGCACCTGAGGATAATCCAGATTCCATGACAAACTACACCATACCCGAGGAACCTCATGGAGCGGGATGAACCCTGGCACACTTCCCCTCCCCCCACCTAGAAACGGTAATGCCAGAGGGGAGGACCCCAGAGGCTACAAACGGGACAGGGAAAGGGGAGAGTTGGGAGGGGGAAGGATAGGGAAAAAGAGGGGATGGGGAGGATGGGATAGGGAGTCTACCTGGAGTCTACCCTTAGGGTATTCCGGGGATCAACGCCCCCGCTGCCCGGTCCACGACCAGGCCTCCCGATGGATCAAGGCCTGATCAACGAGGCTGTTACTGCTGGCTGCACGCAATCCAACGTACGAACCATAGCCCGGCTGATCTGGCACCGACTATCTATCTGTCCAGCTCCCTCTTGAGGACAATCATGGGACTACTGGCAATGCCCCTTATTGCTTGTAGGAGGCTGTTGAACAGTCTTGAACCCTGGACACTTATTGCGTTTTCTCTTAGTGTACCAGTGACTCCCCTACTTTTCACTGGGGGTATATTGCATTGCCTGCCAAGTCTTTTGGTTTCGTATGGAGTGATTTCTGTGTGCATATTAGGGTCCAGTCCCTCCAGAATCTTCCAGGTGTAGATTATGATATATCTCTCTCGCCTGCACTCCAATGAGTACAAGTGCTTCCAGGCGTTCCCAGTAATTAAGATGTTTGGTGGAGCTTATACGTGCAGTAAAGGATCATCATTTTCCTAGCATATCTTGTCTTGAAGGTTCTCATTATCCATCCCATCAGTTTCCTGGCAGATGTGATAGTGGCATTGTTGTGGTTCTTGAAGATGAGGTCTTCGGACATTACCACACCCAGGTCCTTCACATTATTTTCCGCTCTATTGTGTGAATAAAGTTTGTAGTATAGTCAATCCTAGTTATTATTTCCTCCAGTTTTCCATAAAGGAGTAGTTGGAATTTGTCTTTATTGAACATCTCTGTTGCCCATTGGAAAACTTGGTTTATTTCTTCTTGGAGCTTTGCCGTGTCTTCAATGGATGACACACTCATGCAGATCTTAGTCACGTCTGCAAATGATGATGCAGTGCTATGGTTTATATTTCTGTCTATGATTGATATGAGAATGAGGAACAGGATAGGTGCGAGCATTGTGCCTTGTGGGACAGAACTCTTCATCCGATTTAACTGTTTACCACTACTGTTTGTGTGCGATTGGTTAGAAAGTTGAAGATCCATCTGCCTACTTTGCCAGTTATCCCTTTAGCACGCATTTTGTGTGCTATTTCACCATGGTCGCACTTGTCAAAGGCTTTTGCAAAAATCTGTGTATACTACATATGCATTCTGTTTTTTTACAATGCATCTAAGACCATATAGTGGTCTAGCAATTGCGAAATGCAGGAGTGACCTGCTCTGAAACCATGTTCCACTGGGTTGTGCAATTTTTGGAGTCCAAGTGGTTTGCTATCCTGCTTCTAAGAACTCTTTCAAAGACTTTTATGATATGGGAAGTTAAAGCTATTGGTCTATAGTTCTTAGCTACTGATTTGCTGCCACCTTTATGGATTGGGGCTATATTCGTTGTTTTTAGTGGCTGGAATCTCGCCTGTGTCTATACCCCTTTTCCATGTGGCATGCTTAGAGTACATAACCTTTATTCGGCGCATGTACACACCCTCATTGAAAGGCTATCTCCCCCAACCAGCGAACCAGTATTAAGGATCGGATGATGTGGCCCCGTCGTTCTATCAGTACCCAGGTTCAAGCCAATGAGAAGATGGTTTTGGTCTGCCCTTGTCATTCCCATTCTAGAGCTGGTTGAAGTACGGTCTGCTCTCTAGTGGCTTCTATTCTGCCTTGCTTACCATGGAGTGCACTAATACCTATTGTTGTACATTGTATATATAGTGTACATACTTCTGTTCTTACTTGGCGAAGGATAATATAAGTCGAAAGTTTTTCTGCTGTGTTTATTTTGCTCCATGTACACCCAGGAAAACAGGCCTTTGGATTCCTGGGTTGTAATACCATAGCATACTTAGAGCCCGTGAGAGGGATTTCTTGCAGTTCTTAAAGAACACCGAGTTCCACGAGTCTGGGTCTGGGGCTGAATGCATGGGCATGTCGTCAAATGTTTGGATTGTCTACCTTTAGACTGGTTAGCGGTTAGTGGCTCGCTGAACACAGAGTCATATTGAGATTTCAGTATCTCACTAATTTCCTTGTTGTCTGTGTAGGATCCGTCTTGTCTGAGCAGGGGCCCTATACTAGAGGGTTTTTTTTTTTGCCAGTCTTGTGGAATAATGAAGAAAGCCTCGTGTCCATACACACTGCAGGCGCACCTTTAACTCCTGAGAACCACCAAGTCAAACCAATTGCAGCCTCAGTAGATTGCAATAATCCAGATTGGTGGAAAGCAGGCTCCTAGCTAGGCCGTGTCATTTAGTTCAGATTAGTGGGCTTCTAGTATTCAATGTATTGCCACCTAGTCAGCACATTCCGGCAACTACTTAGTGTACCGTGGTCACCAGACGCATCAGATCTGTGAGTACTTGGTATGTTCATTTTGTACACAGACCGTCGGAGAGGCGTTAGTTCACCCAGGTAAACCTGGAATGGCGGAGGTATAGGTGGACTAGACTCATGTGTCAAATTTACATCCCCTCTAATTCCCAACTATTAATTTTATTTTACAGTTCTTATAATTATTATTACTGGGGAAGTATAAATTGTTAGATTCGTACAGTATATAAGAAGTACTACTTGATCCAATGAAGAAGATGGTAGTTTTAATTCTCTGAATTGAGAGTTCTTTATCAATGCGCCTCTCACCTCCTTTATGTTGAATTCAACACATTACTATGCTTCAGCCTTGATTTTACGTGAAGATGCATAACAGTTATTTACCAAAAACAGTGGAAATAAGACTTATGCAATAAAAAAAGTATATTAAAGCAATGTACCCAAAATACGATCACCAGCGAAAATGGCCAGAACTTTCATCCAGCATTTTATACCCGGGCAGGACGAGCTACCTGGTCAAGGCTCCTTTACACTTGCTACCTCTAGTTAACTATAAGTTCCTAGGTTGGGGAACGAGGGTAAATTACCTCGAATGAGGTAAAATGACTATCTAAGGGGTAATAAAGATTCAATAAACAAATAAATAAAACTTCACAAAAAATTATTTAATAAACGAGGCTAATTATGAAAGTTTTTTCTTTTTCAGGGAAATAATATTGATGTTGTATCAAAAATAAAACATTATTTCTCCAAAACAATTGAAAATACTTTCAGTGAAATTCTTTAGTTCCCAAATTAGATTTTTATTAAATATGTCTGTTACTAATTTTTATTCCATGCAGTTTATTTTTCAGTTTATTATTTTGGTAGTTTTATGTTTTATTTTTAGTGTTGTTTCATCGCGTATAATACATATTTTTCACCTTGTATGACTGTATTCTCGTGGTGGACCACAGTCTGATCAACCAGGCTGTTACTGCTGGCCCCACGTACACCAACGTACGAGCCACAGCCCGGCTGGTCAGGTACTGAGTTTAGGTGCCTGTTCAGTGCCTTCTTGAAGACAGCCAGGGGTCTACTGGTAATCCCCCTTATGTATGCTGGGAGGCAGTGGGACAGTCTTGGGCTCCCGACACTTACTGTGTTGTCTCTTATCTTACTCGAGGCGCCCCTGCTCTTCATTGGGGGAGTGTTGCATCTCCTACCGAGTCTTATGCTTTCGTAGGAGTGGTTTTCGTGTGCAAGCTTGGTACTAATCTCTCTAGGATATTTCAAGTGTATATTATCATGTATCTTTCTCGCCTGCGTTCCAGGAAATACAAATCAAGGGACTTCAACTGTTCCCAGTAATTTAGGTGCTTTATCGTACTTGTGTGTGCCGTGAAAGTTCTCTGTACACTCTCCAGTTGAGCAATTTCACCTGCCTTGAAGGTGGCAGTTAATCCACAGCAGTTTTCCAGCCTAGAGAGAACAAGCGATTTGACGAGAATCTTTATTTGCTTGGGGTTTCTGGTTTTGAAGGTTCTCATTATCTATCCTATCATTTTTCTTTGAAGATGAGATCCTCCGACATTATCACTCCCTTCATATTGCTTTTTCGCTCTATGGTGTGGTTAGAATTTGTTGTATATCCTGATAAAGTTTTAATTCTCTCAAGTTTACTCAGTTTACTATTACTCTTTGTGTTCTATTTGTCAGGAAGTTGTAGATCCATCTACCAACTTTTCCTGTTATTCCTTTATCACCCATTTTGTACGCTATTACACCGTTGTCACACATGTCAAAGGCTTTCGCAAAGTCTGTGTACATATCTGCATTTTGTTTATCCTCTGTAGCACCCAGGACCTTGTCATAGTGGTCCAGTAGCTGGGACAGGCAGGAGCGACCTACTCTAAACCCGTATTGCCTTGGGTTGTGTGTTTGATTTGTGTCTAGGTGGTTGACGATCTTGCTTCTTAGAACCCTTTCAAAGATTTTTATGATATGGGATGTTAGTGCAATCGGTCTGTAATTCTTTGCAATTGCTTTACTGCCATCTTTGTAGAGTGGAGCTGTGTCTGTTGTTTTTTAATGAGTGTAGGATGACCCCTTTGTCCATGCTCCCTCTCCATAAAATGCTGAAGGCACATGATAGGTCCGGACTCTTGGAATGCGGAGTTCCAAGAGTCCGGACCTGGGGCAGGGTGTATGGGCATGTCATTTATTGCCTTTTCGAAGTCTTGTGGTGATAGGATAATATTAAAGATTTTTGAAATGACCAGATTTTGGGTCTAGGTCATAAAGAATTAATATAGATTGTCGACCCTTAGACTGGTTAACGGCTTACTGAACACTGAGTCGTATTGAGACTGTAGTATCTCACTCCTTTCTTTGCTGTCATCTGTGTAGGTCCCATCTCGGATAAACAGAGGCCCAATACTGGATGTTTTTTTCCCATAGATTTGGCAAAAGAGAAGAAATATTTTGGGTTTCTTTCAATTTCCTTTATAACTTTTAGTTCTTCCTGAGATTCTTGTCTTCTGTAAGTTTCCTTAAGCTTAAGTTCGATATTTGATATTTCTCTGACCACTGCCTCCCTTCGTATTTCAGATATACTGACCCCTCTCAGCAAATCTATGATTCTTCGCCTTCACCTGTATAGGGAGTGCCCCTCTCTTTCTAGTTTACATCTTCTGTTTCCTTGAGCAGACGTCAAGTGCCACTAAATTAATTTTTTTCTATGCAAAAGTTCGGATCCGTGTTGCTTAGGATATCTTCCTAGCTTGTTTAATTTAGGATATAGTTGATTTGCTCCCATTGTATACTTTTCTTACTGAAGTTGAATTTGTGAAGGCACCCTCAAAACTGCTCACATTTTCCTGGTCAGCAGCCCTGAGCATACATGTCTGTTGTGATTTGAGTGTATTGTCTTTGATACGGTTATATCACACATCAGATTGTCATTGTTAGTGAAGATGAGGTCCAACGTATTTTCTAGTCTTGTAGGCTCTAATATTTGCTGGTTTAAGGTGAATTTGGTGCAGAGACTTAATAACTCGTGTGTGTGTGTGAATTTGCATCTGAGCTGCCTCCTGGGGTGATCTCTGCTAAAATATTATTTGCTATACTCCACCATTATAGATGTCTAAAATTGAAATCCCCTAGTAGCAAGAGGTTTGGAGCAGGAATTGGGAGATTTTCCAGACAGTGGTCAGTTTTCAAAGCTGTTCCTAGAATTGCTGGGAAGTTGCATCCGGAGGCTTGTATACAACCACAGTGACAAGGTTTTGGTTTTCGATCTTTATTGTTAAAACTTCAAATACATCATTTGAGATGTTTAGTAGTTCTCAGCAAAGTACGACTCTGAGACTTACAAGCCAACCCCGTCCCCCTTTTTGCCTGTATAGTCTATCTCATCTGAATAGGTTATAACCTGGGATCCCTACAAACATTGCTTTTGACTCCGTGAGCAGTCCCTTGATACAAGGAATTTTGTTGTTTGTTGGTGGCTTTAGATCCTGTATGTCGTTATATTGATGGAATTTAAGGGGGTTTTCTTTGCTGGCATTAATGTCTGTTCTGGAGTGGAGACCAATGATTGTGCCTCTGCTCCAGAAGTGTTTTCAGTTGGTGTAGGATTTCTGTCATTTCTTGCCAGTCTTTTTTCCTTCCTGACACTAAAAAACCTTCTCTTGAGAGATTATGGCTCCCCTCTTTTGTTTTCCATGGTAATACCCCCCAAAACTTCACCGACCTCTGTATTAGTTAATATACACATGGCAATTAATCGAGTTTTGTCTGTGGAATCCGGAAAAGAGGCACACTACAGTCAGAGCAAGACTCTGAAATCAATTGTACTAGGCTGGCACATTTTTTAGATTTAGTAAACTCTAAGGTAAACATGTTGCATCAGATGCAAGGAGCAAGATAACCGGAAGTTGTTACTAGTTGCCAGAGAACTCGGCAAAACTTTCAAATGAGTCAATAACAGGTAGGCCAAGAGTTGAGTGAAGGGAGGGTAGGCCTAGGCTTGTCTGAATGGGTGGTAGACCAAGGTCTCAGTGGGAGGCAGGTCTAGTTTTGCACAAGATGTATGCTTAATTTTCAGGAGTAGAAAGTAGACCTAGGTTTGACTAGGAGGTAAGCATAGATATAATTGAGCATGAGGAAGGCCTAGGTTTCATTGTGCAGCGTAGACCTAGATTTGATTGACTGGGTGGACCTAGACTTGAACGAGCAGAAGGTAGGCCTAGTTTTCAATAAATGGAAGATCGGCCTTCCTTTGAGCGAATTAGGCATTGATTTGATAGATTACGTAGACTTTAAGCGAAAAGTAGGCCTAGGCCTGTGTGAGAGAGGGGTTGGGCCTGGGTTTGAATGAATGAGAGGCAGACGTTAGTGAGTGGGAGATAGGCCTCGGTGTGAGTGACCTGGAGGTAATTCTAGGTTTGAGTGGGAGGTAGGCCTCGGTGTGAAAGAACAGGAGATAGGCTTGTGTTTCAGTGAGCACCGGTGTCTACGAAAAAAAATATGTATATGGAATATATGCTATGGTAAGGAAGACGGGTAAGAGCCTTTAATAGCCAGAAGAGAAAAATTAGGTGAATGCTGCGGTGAACTAACCGTTTAAATTTTTTTTTTTTTTGTATGCCTTAGCCTGTATTCCCTATACCTCTCGTCTTGGGAACCTTGCTGTAAACAAAACTTAATTTAAAAAAATATAATTACATAAAAGGAACACTAACATTGAAGACGTCACTCACCTTCGGGTTCTTATATAAATTACTAACAAACAGTTCTCGTAGACGTGAATATGATAGACATATAAAAGCGATAATAAATATTGTTCATAAAAATTTTGAGGCAGCGAGGACGACGCGAGCCTTGCTCACGACCACGAAAATTTCATCCACAGAGAAACAGATGAGAAAAACTATTGTGATTAATGGTTTTGAAAACCGACAAGTTGAACATTGAGACACTTATGAAACATATGGAAATCTTTATTTCCGTATGTTGCATAAGTGTCTCGGAAAAACTATTACTTTCCACTGGGGCCTATAAACAAGCTCCTTTATTCAGCTGTCCAGAAACTTTTAAGAGGAGAGTTGGAGGGGCTGATGACTCAGCTGAAGATATACAATTATTTGCTTAGGAAATTAGCAGACAAGTTACCAAAATAATAATGAAGGACTACAAGCTAGTATGAATGATCTCACCTGCATAGCAAAAAGCAAGAGACGAATGTTACTAATTCAGTTTACCTGGTAAGCAAGGAAAATTCAGGCCAAAATGAAGCCTAGAAGAAATGGGGAAAAAATCAATAAACCTCTTATTCAGTGACAACAGAAGGATTACTTCACAAAATACACACAGGTAGACATAACAGTATATTAGCATGTATTAAGGAATAAATGAAGGGAAGATGGAGGAGTGTAAGGATGGGTGAATATTACAGCAGTAACAACATTTCCCTACATTCTGGCATTTCTGACTTTGATATCACTATGTCCGACTGTACCCCAAAGAAACTCATCGTACATAGTCCTTATCTTCAACAAAGTGCAAATTCAATGCTCTCAAACACATTCACAATCTACGGACTTAAAATAATATCACTCAGGTCGTCTGAATTGATGGCTCTTTAACTCTGACAGTAAGAGGGCGGGAAGTGTTATCGTAAGAGAGCCTGACGGTAGTACAATACAGAGCAATAATAAAATTAATAACTGGATTTCCACCATTCAAACGGAACTGCTTGTCATACCCATAGCAGCTAGGATTGCAGAAGTCACAGCTTGAGGCAGTTCAGTTGTCTTTGTCTCTCCCCCTCTCATTATTGCTCTTAACAAGCTCAGATCTGAATGTACCATGCTTGTATATGATACCAAACACGGATATGTTCACTTTACTGACGAAAAAATCAAGTCGAAACTGTGTTAATTCCTTTTCATAATTAAATCGATGCGTTGGCTAATAGAGCTTTTAACAGCGAGAATACAGAATATAATTTTGGTTTACCAAAGATAGGTTTAAAATGCATTACCAGAAAATAACTATAAAATGAATGTGACTGCAATAAAAGAGTACAGACAGAAACTAGTAGATGTATTGACCATCCCATACCACGAGCGGGATTGAACCCTCGGGTTCAATCCCGCCCGTGGTATGGTTTGTTTGCAATCGTGCCATTACGATTTCGTGAGTCATGTTGACGGCATTGAGGGGACTTGAGCTAGAGTTCGTCACGGCCACGCTAGCTGGAGATTCGTCTGTAAAAACTTGCATTTGTGGTCACAGTGGTGCCTATGTTAACCTTCCTATGGTGTAGAAATATACCTAGTTGGACGAATCTTATTGTGGCTAGCTGGTCCAGTGGCTAACGCGGCGGTCTGGAGTTTTGAGACTCTCTGACCGCGGGTTCAATCCCGCCCGTGGTATGGTTTGTTTGTAATCGTGTCATTACGATTTCGTGGGCCATATTGACCATCATTAAACAAATATGTCACGTAAACATGTTTATAGAGAAATGAAGATTAACAGATTACACGATATTGCTGTCCTAACATTAAGATTCGGCTATAGGTATCTTCCGTAGTTCATTTTGTAAGTAGATGTTAATTACCAGGAATGTAAAGAGTGTAGACAGAGAGAGGACCACACATTCCATCCAGCACAATCAGAAATCTAGCTAAGAGAAACACCACGAAGAAACTAGCACTAGCATCTGTACCTTCCCATGTGGGGGTTACATCACGAGGGAGAGACTTGGAAGCTTAGAGAAACACATCAGGGAGCACAGGTACACATAATGAGAAATTAAACATGCAGCAAGAATCAGGAGAATTTTGAATGCGAGGTTCTTACAGAGCAAATAAAACGAGTTTACGAATAAGATGATCCTTGAACCAATCAACAAAAAATTTCCCTAAAATCGATGCTGACTAGTTTTGACCGCTAGTTAATAGGCAAATTTGTTTTGATTGAGCGATAAACAAGCGTGGATCTGCACTTAAAGTCAATTGTTATACGAGAGTACAGCAGCAATCAAATGTTTCCCGAGGCACGTAGGAGGTAAACTGGCCCTCCTGTGCTGCCCGAAGACTGGCCATATTGAAGCACAAGTTGGAAATGTGTAGAGACATCGGAAAAAATGGCCACCCTCGAGGCAAAAAGGAGTCAAATGTTTGACTCTGTGTGTGTGTGTGTGTGTGTGTGTGTGTGTGTGTGTGTGTGTGTGTGTGTGTGTGTGTGTGTGTGTGTGTGCGCGTGTGCTCACCTAGTTGTGGTTGCAGGAATCGAGGCACAGCTTCTGGCCCCGCCTCTTCACTGGTCGCTACGAGGTCACTTTTCCTGCTCCATGAGCTTCATCATGCCTCTTCTTAAAGCTATGTATGGATCCTGCCTCCACTACATCACTTCCCAGACTGTTTCATTTCCTGATAACTCTGTGACTGAAGAAATACTTAGTAGTATCCCTGTGATCATCTGAGTTTTCAGCTTCCAACTGTGACCCCTTGTTGTTGTGTCACGTCTCTGTCCACCTTGTCGATTCCTCTCAGTATTTTATATGTCGTTGCCATATCCCCCTATCTCTCCTGTGTTCCAGTGTCGTCAGGTCGATTTCCCTTAACCTCTCCTCGTAGGACATGCCCTTTAGCTCCGGGACTAGTCTTGTTGCATACCTTTGCATTTTCTTTAGTTTCCTTACATGCATGGCTAGTTGTGGGTTCCAAATTGGTGCTGCATATTCCAATATTAAGATGTCGGAATGCTGCTCTTAGGTTTGCTAGGCGCCTGTATGCTGCAGCAGTTATTTGGTTAATGTGCGCCTCCGGAGATGTGTCCGGTTTTATACTCACCCCAAAATCTTTTTCCTTACGTGAGGAGGACAGGAGGGTTAGGGGAGATATGTTAACGAGAAATTGACAAAGTGGACGAAGGCAGGATAATCACAGACAGCACTACTGACCACTACCCAACCTTCCTCTTAACAAACATTAGTAAGCCACCACTCGAATACAACACAGTTTCATTTAGACTCCATGACGAGGCCTCAATAAGGAGTTTCACAGCAGACCTAGAGACTGTTGACTGGCCTACAGAATTCTCCAATGCCAATAGCATTGTCGATTGGACAGACACTTTTCTTAACAAAATACTTAGACTATACAACAAACATTGTCCTATAAAAACGAAACAGATCACGAATAAACGGCTCGGTTGCCCATGGCTAACCAGCAGCATTCTGAAATCCATTGATAAGAAACACCAATATGAAAAGCAATATAGACAGGGCTTAATACACAAAGATATTCTTAAACAATATTCATCAGTTCTCACCAAATTAATAAAGAAAGCCAAACAACTGTACTACTCCAGCAGATTCACTGACACAAGAGGAGATATAAAAAAGACCTGGAAAACACTTTCCCAGATTCTGGGGACCCACAAACTGAAAAAAATCAAGAATATTGTCCTACCTAAACCTAATGAAACACCACTACATCCCACTGATACAGCTAACAAGATAAACGACTTCTTCTCAAACATAAGATCTGATCTCGCCAGTAAAATCCCACATACCAACGCCCGTGCTGAGGACTACCTGGATGGGAATTTTCCAAATTCCTTCTATCTTGTACCAACTGAGCCCACGGAAGTCACCGCGATCATAAAGTCACTTAAAAATAACTCGGGGGAATCTGTCTCACGTCCCACCATTATTGTACAAGCGAGCGGCCCATGTCCTTTCGCATGCTATTACATTACTTTTTAACAAGTCACTAGAAACTAGCACTTTCCCGACACTACTCAAGACAGCAAGGTTTACACCAATACATAAAGGAGGTGACCCTAGAGATGTAAACAACTATAGGCCAATATCAAACTTAGCATTGCTATCCAAAATCTTCGAGAAACTCGTGCACAGGGGACTATATTCATTTATAACGGCACAAAACATACTCAACCCGTGCCAATTTGGATTCAGGAAAAATAAAAGCACTAATGATGCAATTGTAAAAATGCTAGATCTGCTTTACACAGCATTGGGAAATTAGGAATATCCGCTAGGATAGAAAAGCGTTTGACACAGTAGACCACGGCATGCGCTTGCATATTTCAAATCTTACCTTACTAACAGGTATCAGTATGTCACCATTAAAGACACAGCCTCATCAACACGGTCACTTGATACAGGAGTTCCGCAGGGAAGTGTCATTGGTCCCCTGCTCTTCCTCATTTACATTTATGATCTTCCAAACGTATCCCAACACCTGAAACCCATTCTCTTTGCTGACGACACGGTTTACGTCATCTCTCACCCTAATCTTGCCACCCCCAACACCATTGTCAACGAGGAGCTGCTCAAAATTCTGACTTGGATGACAGCCAATAAACTTACACTTAACACTAACAAAACCTACTACATTATGTTTGGTAGCAGAGCAGGTGTTACGCAACTTGACATTAAGATCGACAACACTCTAATTGCCAGACATAATGAGGGCAAATTCCTAGTTCTGTACCTCGACAACAACCTAAATTTCAGCACCCATATCCAACACATAAAAAAAAGTATCCAAAATGGTGAGGATCCTCTCCAAGATACGATTTTATTTGCCGCAAACTGCCCTTCTCACACTATACCATTCACTCATTTATCCATACCTCACCTATGCTATTTGTGCTTGGGGATCAACTGCAGCAACACATCTAAAGCCAATAATAACCCAACAAGAAGCTGCAGTAAGAATAATCACTAAATCCCATCCCTGGCAACACCCCCCCCCTCACTCTTCATAGATCTAAACTTACTCCCTGTTCAGAGCATCCACACTAACTACTGTGCAATCTACATCTACAGGACCTTAAATTCCAATATTAACCTTGACCTAAAACGTTTTCTTGATAGTTGTGACAGGACCCACAGTCATAACACCAGACACAAAGATCTCTATGACATTCACCGTGTCCGACTAAACCTTTACAAAAATTCAATGTGTGTCAAAGGGCCTAAAATCTGGAACACCCTACCTGAAAACTCGAGAACTGCAGACACATTCATCACTTTCAAAACTACAGTTAGAAAACATCTTATCTCCCTGATACACCCCATCAACTAACTACATGTAAACCACCTGGTGGTTCACACTTACACTCACTCACCCATCGACTATAAACACAGAAATACGAATCTTAATCTTAAAATAATAAACCCTAACTAGTAATAAGCTTACCTATGATACTCCAATATAGACACTATGTATTGTGCCAAAACAAATGCATTCACTCCGCTAAACTTACAAACTATTATGTAGTCACTTAGCCTTAATACCATAATCTGTAATAATTTAAAGTTTAGAATTAATCTAAGTCTGCCCAAAATGCCTAGCCATGCTAGGTGTCCTAGTGGCCCCCTCTGTAATTAGCATTTTAAAACTTGTAAACCACACAATATCCAAAATCTGTAAATCCCTCATTGTAATCCTTATAGAGAATAAACTTGATTGATTGATTGATTGATTGACTGATGTTCCAGAGATGGGGCACAGAAACAAGGGGCCACAATTGGTAGTTGAAGAATCAGAGGAGTCTGAATGATGTTAAAAAAGTACTTCTTCAGTCATAGAGTTATCAGGAAGTGGAACAGCCTAGAAAATGTAGTTTAGGCAGGAACCATACATGGTTTTAAAACGAGGTTTGATAAAGCTCATGGAGCAGGGAGAGGACCTAGTAGCGATCAGCGGGGCCAGGAGCTATGACTCGACTCCTGCAGCTACAAATAGATGAGTACACACACACACACACACACACACACACATTCATTCATTAGAGGTTTGCCGGTACTTCCGGCCCGGGTCTTCTCCATATGGTGACCCGGCTCTCACACACACACACACACACACACACACACACACACACACACACACACTAGGCACACTGAGGCACTAAACTACAGACCTGTATCACTAACGTGTATAGTATGCAAGGTCATGGAGATCATCAGGAGGAGAGTGGTGGAGCACCTGGAAAGAAACAAGTGTATAATTGACAACCAGCACGGTTTCAGGGAAGGAAAATCCTGTGTCACAAACCTACTAGAGTTTTATGACAAGGTGACAGAAGTAAGACAAGAGAGAGGGGTGGATCGACTGCCTTTTTTTGGACTGCAAGAAGGCCTTCGACACAGTTCCTCACAAGAGGTTACTGCAAAAGCTAGAGGAACAGGCACACATAACAAAAAAGGCACTGCAATGGATCAGAGAATACCTGACAGGGAGGCAACAGCGAGTCATGGTACGTGACGAGGTGTCAGAGTGGGCGCCTGTGACAAGCGGGGTTCCAAAGGGGTCAGTCCTAGGACCTGTGCTGTTCCTGGTATATGTGAACGACATAACGGAAGGGATAGACTCGCAAGTGTCCTTGTTTGCAGATGATGTGAAGTTAATGAGAAGAATCAAATCGGATGAGGATCAGGCAGGACTACAAAGAGACCTGGACAGGCTACAAGCCTGGTCCAGCAACTGGCTCCTTGAGTTTAACCCTGCCAAATGCAAAGTCATGAAGATTGGGGAAGGGCAAAGAAGACCGCAGACACAATATAGTTTAGATGGCCAAAGACTGCAAACCTCACTCAAGGAAAAAGATCTGGGGGTGAGTATAACACCGAGCATGTCTCCTGAGGCGCACATCAATCAGATAACTGCTGCAGCATACGGGCGCCTGGCAAACCTACGGATAGCGTTCCGATACCTCAGTAAGGATTCGTTCAAGACTCTGTATACCAGGCCCATACTCTGTATATCAGGCCCATACTGGAGTATGCAGCACCAGTTGGGAATCCACACCTAGTCAAGCACATCAAGAAATTAGAGAAAGTGCAAAGGCTTGCAACAAGACTAGTCCCAGAGCTACGGGGATTGTCCTACGAAGAAAGATTGAGGGAAATCGGCCTGACGACACTGGAGGACAGGAGGGTCAGGGGAGACATGATAACGACATATAAAATACTGCCCGGAATAGACAAGGTGGACAAAGACGGGATGTTCCAGAGAAGGGACACAGACACAAAACGTCACAATTGGAAGTTGAAGACTCAGATGAATCAAAGGGTAAAGAGAGAGGAGGGTCTTTAAGTATTTATTACACAAATAGTCGCAGTGCTAGGAATAAGATGGACGAGTTGAGACTAGTTACTAGTGCAGGTAACATAGATGTATTTGCCATTACTGAGACGTGGTTTAATTCAAAAAGTCGGGACATGCCTGCAGAATGTCACATTCAGGGTTTTAAATTGTTCCAAGTAGATAGAAGTATCGGGAAGGGGGGTGGGGTGGCATTGTATGTCCGAGATCGCTTGAACTGTTGCATAAAAACGGGTATTAAGTCTGAAGTAACACATACAGAGTCTGTTTGGACAGAATTTTCAGAGGGGCATGAAAAATTAATTTTAGGTGTGATATACCGTCCCCCAAATTTAGATAGGGACCAGGGGAGACTACTATGGGAGGAAATTGTTAGGGCCACAAGGCACGATAATGTAGTAATTCTAGGAGACTTTAACTTTAGTCATATTGATTGGAATTTCTTGACTGGGAATTTAGAATCATACGACTTCTTAGAAGTAGTTCAGGATTGTTTTTTGAAGCAGTTTGTGACAGAACCTACAAGGGGTAATAACCTGCTTGACTTAGTTCTGGCAAACAATGAATCCCTTGTTAATAATTTAGAAGTTTCAGAGAACCTGGGTGCTAGCGACCACAAATCAATTACATTTAGAATTGAATGGAAGTATGATAGTAGGGATAACTCAGTAACAGTCCCAGATTTTCACTTACCAGATTACGATGGGCTTATCTGATGACTGGGGTAACGAAGAGAGCTATCAATATGACAGTTTTCTGAGCACAATACATGCTGCTCAAAGAACGTTTATCCCTTATAAAGAAATTAGATCAAATAGAAATGACCCAAAATGGATGAATAATAGGCTGAAATATCTACTAGGGCATAAGAAAGGAATTTATAGGCGTATCAAAAGAGGCGAGGGTCATCTTATGAATCAGTATATTGACATTAAGAGGGACATTAAAAAGGGGATAAGAAAAGCTGAGAGGGACTGTGAAGTTGGAGTTGCTAGGGATTCTGAGGCTAGCCCAAAAAGTTTTTTCCGGGTATATGGAACAAAAGTCGGAGATAAGATGGGTCCCCTTAAAGACAACTATGGGCATCTTGCTGATAGGGAGAATGAAATGTGCTCGATTTTAAATGATTGTTTTCTCTCGGTTTTTACAGAGGAAGACGCTAGTAATGTTCCGGTAATTGATTTTTATAGTGGGCCAGGGGAGGATGGATTGTGTGACATCGCAGTCACTGGTGAGGTGGTTGTGAGGCAGATGGACCGACTGAAGCAAGATAGGTCACCGGGTCTTGGTGAGGTTTTTTCGGGGGTTCTGGGGGAATGCAGAATGGAAGTCTGTGAACCATTGGCTAGTGTTTTTGGTTTATCTCTTCGAACGGGTGTGGTGTCTGATGTGTGGGGGGTGGCTGGTGTGATTCCTATTTTTAAAACAGGGGACGGGTCGTTGCCGTCGGGTTGCCGCCCAATGGGCCTGACCTCAATTGTGGGCAGGTTACTGGAGTCGATTGTAGCTCAAATTATGGGAAGCCATCTCGATGAGCATGGCTTGATTGGTGATACTCAGCGTGGATTCACAAGAGGCCGGTCTTGTCTGACTAGTTTGTTGGCTTTCTTCAGTGAAGCTTTTGGGGCTGTTGACCACGATAGGGAATTTGATGTTATTTACTTAGATTTTGGTGGGGCATTTGATGGAGTTCCGCACCGGGGACTGTTGGGGGGGGGGTGGCGGCTCGTGGCATTGGGGGAGGGGTGCTCTCGTGGATCGAATCATGGCTCACGGACGGGAAGCGGGGAGTGTCCATGGGTGGGGTTGGGTCCGGGTGGGGATCGGTAACGGGTGGCGTTCCGCGGGGATCGGTCTTGGGCCCGTTGTTGTTTGTAGTATATATCAATGATCTTGATGAGGGAATTGCTGGTTATGTGAGCAAGTTCGCCGATGACACGGGGATGGGTGGGATGGTTGATTCAAGCGTGGATATTGGGGAGCTTCAGGAGGATTTGGACAAACTCTGCTCTTGGTCGGAGGAGTGGCAGATGCGGTTCAGTGTGGATAAGTGCAGGGTTCTGAAGCTCGGGAGTGTCCATGATCCTGATAGGAAAGAATTGGTTTGGAAATAGGGTAGTTGATGAGTGGAACAGTCTACCTAGTTGGGTTATTGAGGCTAGGACTTTGGGTAGTTTCAAATTTAGGTTGGATAAGTACATGAGTGGGAGGGGTTGGATTTGAGTGGGACTTGCACATCGGAGCTTGTTTCAAGGGTGGCATTGAAAATTGGGTAGGTCAAATGTTTGTTAGTGGGATGAATTGTAAAGGACCTGCCTAGTATGGGCCAACAGGCCTGCTGCAGTGTTCCTCCTTTCTTATGTTCTTATGTTCTTATGTTCAATCAGCGACGAGGCGGGGCCAGGAGCTATGACTCGACCCCTGCAACCACAAATAGGTGAGTACAAATAGGTGAGTACACACACAATTGAACTGCCAGTGGGCTCGTGGAAACCGACAGCACATACCCTCCTAACCCCGTCTTTCCTCTCTCCCTGCCCCTCCCCCTCCACTCCATTTTTCACCCTCCTCTCTATCTCTCTCTCTCTCTCTCCCTACCAATCTCCCTCCCTCTCACTTCTTCTCCACTTTCCATTCATCTTCCTTTTTCCTCCTACTCCTCTACTCCTCCCCCCTGGCTTCCTCCTCTTCCGTCTCACCACTAGCCTTCCCCTCACTTCCTCCTATTCCCTCTCATCCCTAGGTTTTGCCCTCACTTCCTCTCCCCTCTCTTCCTGCACCCACCCTATCCTTCCCCACCTATCTCCGCCTCTGCCAGTGTATTTTGCCTCCCACCTCCAAGGGCACACACACACACACACACACACACACACACACACACACACACACACACACACACACACACACACACACACACACACACACAATGTGCGCACACGCACATGCGCACACACACACGCACGCTCGCACACAGTTGTCTACGGGCTCCAAGAAGTCAAAGGGGAAACCTATGATAAAAGAAAACAGGAGGAGAAAAAATTGATTGAAGGCATCATGAAAGCAATAGGTGAAGGCGACATGACCCAGGTGACAAATTTTCGGAGAATTGGGTGGTTTGCGAGTGGAGGGAAATGGGCTGTCAAAGTTATTATCAAGAAAGAATCAGCTCAAACCAGGATCCTGCAGGAGGAAGCAAGACAGAGACAAACCGGAGTACCAGAGAGTGTACCTCGAACTCGACAGAACACACGAAAGGACAATACTGAAAGAGAGGGTACAAAGACGAAAGGAGGAACGAGAGGCAACGATGAAGATGAGCAGAGCCCAGACCGAGGTGGAAGGGCAAACCACATCCTCCAGAAACACCCATAGGACGACTCCAACCTCGACAACCGAACAATCTAAACCAAACTGACTTAAGAAATCGTAATGACACGATTGCAAATAAACCATACCCCCGGCCGGGATTGAACCCGCGGTCATAGAGTCTCAAAACTCCAGCCCGTCGCGTTAGCCACTAAACCAGCTAGCCACAATAAGATTCATCCAACTAGGTATATTTCTACACCATAGGAAAGTTAGCACAGGCACCTCTGTGACCACAAATGCAGCTGGAGATTCGTCTGTAAAAACTTGCATTTGTGGTCACAGAGGTGCCTGTGCTAACTTTCCTATGGTGTAGAAATATACCTAGTTGGATGAATCTTATTGTGGCTAGCTGGTCTAGTGGCTAACGCGACGGGCTGGAGTTTTGAGACTCTATGACCGCGGGTTCAATCCCGGCCGGGGGTATGGTTTAATCTAAACCAAAACCCACACACTGTTCCCTCTGTCTCCACCCAGTATGTCACAAACCCCATCCCTACAGCAGCCCCCTATGGGCACTCTTCCCACACCCCCCTCATCACAAACCCCACCCACACCGCAACCCCCCATAGGCCCCCTCCAGGGCTCCCGCTCCCCCAACCCCAATATTCTCCCAGGACCACAGTGATAGAAAACAAACTGAAGGTTTGGTGCACGAACGTGAATAAAATAACGAATAAATATGAGGAGTGGCATGAAGGAATCAATGAGAAGTCCCCTGACATAACAGTCACAGAAACGAAACTCTACGCAATCTTCCCACCTGGATATCAGATCCTGAGGAAAGATAGAAGGAGCAGAGGGGGAGGAGGGGCTGCACTGCTTATAAAAAACCGATGGGGATTTGAGGAAATGGAAGGCATGGACGAGATTGGAGAAAGGGACTACCTAGTAGGTACAACACAGAACTGCAGGAGGCCAAGAGAAGAATACGAAGAGAACAACAGAACGATGGTGGACACACTGGGTGAGGTGGCAAAAAGAGCTCACTCTAGCAGAGCAAAGTTGCTGGTTATGGGCGATTTCAACCACAGGGAGATCGACTGGGAAAAACCTAGAGCCACATGGTGGTCCCAAAACATGGAGAGCCAAGGTGGTAGATGTGGTACTGGAAAACCTCATGCATCAACATGTAAGGGACACTACCAGAGAGAGAGGGGAGGATGAACCAGCAAGACTGGACCTTGTGTTCACCGTGGGCAGTTCAAACATTGAGGACATCACATATGAGAGGCCCCTTTGAGCTAGTGATCACGTGGTTCCGAGTTTTGATTACATAGTAGAGCTATAAGTGGACAGGGTAACAGGAGTTAAATGGCAAAAGCCAAACTATAAAAGGGGGGGACTACACAGGCATGAGGGACTTCCTGCAGGAGGTTCAGTGGGACAGAGAATTGTTAGGAAAGTCAGTAACAACAAAATGCAAGAAGGCAAAGGAAAGGTTTGTTCCTGAGGGCAATAGAAATAATGGGAAGACCATAGTGAGTCCTTGGTTTACCCGAAGGTGTAGGGAGAAAAAACTAAGTGCACTAGGGAATGGAAAAGGTACAGAAGGCAAAGGGCCCAGGAAAATAAGGAGATTATTCGAAGAGCCAGAAACGAGTATGCACAGATAAGGAGGGAGGCCCAGTGACAGTAAGAAAATGGCATAGCATCGAAAGTCGAGTCTGACCCGAAACTGCTGTATAATCACATTAGGAGGAAGACAACAGTCAGAGACCAGGTTATCAGGCTGAGGAAAGAAGGTGGGGATCTCACAGGAAATAATCAAGAGGTATGTGAGGAGCTCAACACGAGATTTAAGGAAGTATTTACAGTGGACACAGGAACGACTCTGGGAACACAGGACAGATGGGGACACCAACAAGGAATGTACGAATAAGTGTTGGATGACATACGCACAACTGAGGAGGTGAATAAGCTGCTAAGTGACCTTGATACCTCAAAGGAAATGGGAGCAGAGACAGTGTGTGCCACTCACAACAATCTTCAACACATCCCTTGAAACTGGGCAACGACCTGAGGTATGGAAGACAGCAAATGTAGTTCCCATTTTTAAAAAAAGGAGACAGAAACGAGGCACTGAACTATAGACCAGTGTCACTGACGTGTATAGTATGCAAAGTCATGGAGAAAATTATCAGGAGAAGAGTGGTGGAGCACCTGGAACGGAGCAAGAATATAAACGACATCCAGCACGGATTCATGGAAGGCACATCCTGTGCCACAAACATTCTGGAGTCAATCATGGAGTATGCAGCACCAGTTTGGAACCCACACAGGGTCAAGCACGTCAAGAAATTAGAGAAAGTGCAAAGGTTTGCGACAAGGTTAGTTCCAGAGCTAAGGGGAATGTTCTACGAAGAAAGGTTAATGGAAATAGGCCTGACGACACTGGAGGACAGGAACGTTAGGGGAGACATGATAACGGCATACAAAATGCTGCATGGAATAGACAAGGTGTACAAAGACAGGATGTTCCAGAGAGGGAACACAAAAACAAGAGGTCACACTCCGAAGTTGAAGACTCAGATGAGTCAAAGGGATGTTAGGAAGTATTTCTTCAGTCATAGAGTCGTCAGGAAGTGGAATAGCCTAGCAAGTGATGTAGTGGAGGCAAGAACCATACATAGCTTTAAGACGAGATATGACAAAGCTCAGGGAGCAGAGAGAGAGATGACCTAGCAGCGATCATTGAAGAGACGGGGCCAGGAGCTGAGTCTCGACCCCTGCAACCATAATTAGATGAGTACAATTAGGCGAGTACACGTAAATCCTGAAGTTTGCAGTGGTCTCAATATGCACAACGGAAAGCATATATTCTTCCGGTAATGTTTCTTCACCAGTCGTCCTACGATAGTGATAAAATAGCATTTGACGTGGTGGAGGTGGAAAGAAATCTAGTAAAGCTAAGTACAGTGATCTATAAGTGCCCATAACCTCAGTAGAAGCTGCCAGAAATCACCAGTTTCTCCAACACGCAAGTTATACTTTTTGTATCAAACTGAACACACATTACTCTCTCAAATAATATTCCAGTAGTCCGTTCACGAGCTAGTCCAAAATCACCGACCGGATAAGTTCAAAAATAAGTGATCCATTGACCGGATTCGTCTGGATTCGTCCAAGAAATAAGTGAACCTATGAATGGATTCAAAGCTGACAGTTTCTAGGCGCCATTAACACCCAACCAGATTGAAAAATAAGGTATCTTCTGACCAGACTCACAAAGTGACGGGGTTTTCGGCGCCTTTATCAAACTCCCGAACAGTTACTGCTAGCAGCGGTAAGACTTTCATTCACATACACGTACAATTACAAATACACATGTAAATAGACAGATCTACACTTTAAGGAGTTTATTAGTAGAATATACAGTATAACCAATAAATCACATCATGAAACTGTGTAACTTGAAACTGTAGTAACAAATGAGCTTCTGCATGGATTACGTGCAACTTCTGTGGGGAAATGGGCCCACGCATCTTGTGCATATATTCAGGAATATTTTTTTTTATTATTAACACACTGGCCGATTCCCACGAAGGCAGGGTGGCCCGAAAAAGAAAAACTTTCACCATCATTCACTCCATCACTGTCTTGACAGAAGGGTGCTTTACACTACAGTTTTTAAACTGCAACATTAACACCCCTCCTTCAGGAATAATGTACAAGAGAAATTAAACCTGGGGAGTGTTTTTGGGATGCCCAAATGAGAAACAACTTCGGTAAAAATCACATTGGTATTAAAAGAAGAAAACATCAAAACTGCCTTCATAGAAAACTGACAGCAATATATAACAGATGGGATAATAAAAGGACTGGGCCAGATGGTGCTACCGCCCCTGGTACGGATGCTGTCCTGCTAGACGGTAACTTTAAGAATACAGAAATGAAAGTTGGTGGCCCGGAGGGAGACAGGAGCTTTTGCAGAGAAACAGGTGCAGACAAGGACATGCAAAACCCAAAGTTACAAACTAGCAATACCACTGGATTATTATTATTATAATAAAAAAGAAGCACTAAGCCACAAGGACTATACAGCGCAATACCACTGGAGATAGTAAACATGGGGATACTCCAAGGAATAGTGAAGATAAAATACCAGAAATAACTCGTGAAGGCACTATTGTCAGCACTAGCGCTGAAGATAGACAGAAAAACATGCACCAGTAGGGAATGCAGTCACAAATAACCAAGGCAAGCAGAAACCAGACTTATACAAATTCTATGCATTAGTTATCTGCGGGCATGGAATATCTGGAAAAACAGATGGGACATGCAACTTTGACCACCTCAGAAAATGCCGTGCCCATATGACAACAGGAAAATGCAACCTCCCTTCCTATAAGATTTTCAACCCTGAAATGTGTCACTCTTCAGTTCAGGAAAGACAGTGCTGTAACTTATATTGTTAGGCACACCGCCTAAAGGGGACAATAAGATACAGAATATCCAGACCATGGGAAAACCTGGGTAGTCACAACCCCTTCAGAGATTTTTTTTTAGCGCCAGGACGAAAAAAAAGCTGGCAGGAAGTGACAGAAATCGTATACCAACTCCGATCATTTCTAGAGTGGAATCACAGCCAATGGCCTCCACTCCAAAACAACAGATATTAGTGTCAGGAAAAGAACTCCCCCCCCAATACCACCAATACGACATTAATCTTTGCAAATATACAAGCTCTAAAGCCAGAAATAAGCAACATAATACCTTTCATCTGTGTATTTCTTACAGAGTCAAACGCAATATTTGCGGTTTTCACAGACACACACAATGAAATATGGATCCCGGATTATAACCTATACAGATGTGATAGAGTGAACAGGCAAAAGGGCGGGGGTGGGTTGGCCTCTACGTCAGAGAGTCACTGATATGCTCGGAACTACTAAATGCCTCATATAATGTAGTTGAAGTTTTGGCAGTCAAGATCGAGAACCAAAACCTGGCGATTGAGGTTGTATACAAGCCTCCGGATGCAACTTCCCAACAATTCCAGGAACAGCTTTTGAGAATTGATCACTGTCTGGAAAATCTTCCAGCTCCTGCCCCCAACATCATGCTCCTGGGGGATTTAAACCGAAGACAATATACTCAGATCACAACATAATAGAGATTCATACATCTGTGCGAGGGGCCCCAGACCAACAAAATGTGATCAGTCAAAAGGGAACCTTCACCAAATTAAACTTAAGTAACAAAAACATAAGGTGGGACTAAGTAAACCACGTCCTAAAAACAACAGACATAGCCCCACTCCACAAAGGGGGCAGTAAATTAATAGTAGAGAACTACAGACTGATATCGCTAACATCCTATATCAAATGTAACCATAGTGTAATAGCGCACAAAATGCATGATAAAGGAATAAAAGGAAAAGTTGGTAGATGGATCTATAATTTCCTAACAAATAAAACACAATTATTATAATAAAAAAGAAGCGCTAAACCACAAGGGCTATACAGCACTGCAGGGCAGAAAGGAAGCGAGGGTATCAGGTGGCAAAAGGGAGATGGAAGAGTAATAGGTTATGGAGAACAGCGGGGTAGTGGATAGTGAAAGGGTAGAGGGCAGCAAGAGATTGAGGTAGAAAGGGCCAAGGGAAGTGTGAAAGGTAACACCAACAGAGTTTGTGGAGTAAATCATTGTCAAGAAGTCAGTGAGAGAGTCAGGATTAAAGGAGGGTCCATCAGCAAGAAGGGAAGGTAAAGAGAGAGTAGTAGAGCGGAGACGACGACGGAGGTAAATTCTGCGTGCTCGTTGATAGAGAGGGCAGTCTAACAGAATGTGGCTAATTGATAATGGAACTTGACACTTCTCACAGAGAGGAACAGGGTGCCTCTCCATGAGATACCCATGAGTAAGGCGAGTGTGGCCAATGCGAAGGTGGGAGAGAGTAGTCTCCCAACCTCGGAACTGATGACAAGAAGATGGTCAGTAACCTATACTCAGTTTAAAAGAATGAAGTTTGTTACCGAGTAGAGATGACCAATGTTGTTGCCAACGGGTGTGATGGTGGGTAGCTATTACAGCAAAATAGTCCGGAAATGGAACACCTCTATATGAAATTGGTAGGTCATGTACTGCTGACCGCGCAGCAGTGTCTGCCTGTTCATTGCCCTGTACGTCAACATGACCAGGGACCCAACAAAAAACAATATCTTTATGCTTGGTACAGATACGGCATAGCCAAAGTTGGATACAGAGAACTAGGGGGTGAGGTGTATCAAATTTCTGTACAGCCTGTAGAGCACTAAGGGAGTCTGAGACAACCACAAATGATGACACAGGCATAGATGCGATATGAATAAGTGCTACAAAAATGGCATACAATTCAGCAGTAAAAATACTAGCCGAAGATAGTAAATGCCCTCGTACGATGCTGTCCGGAAACACTGCTGCGAATCCGACACTGTCAGAAGACTTCGAGCCATCTGTGTACACTGCAATGGCATGAAAACGAGAGTGGAAGTGGTCAAGAAAAAGAGAGTGGGAAGCCATCGTAGGCAATTCGGCTCTTTCGAGCAAGGGAGTGATAAAGAACAGACCCGAACAGTTGGAACTTCCCAGGGGGGTAGGGAAAAGTGAGATGCTACTTGAACATATAAAAATGGTAACTGAAGGGAAAACAAGAGCGAATGTAGGCGGGGAGAGCACATTACTGACTGGAACACGGAAATGTCTGTCAGTTAAAAAGTTCTTAAGGAAGGATGGTAGATTGCCTCGGAGGCCTAAGGAGTGGGCTTGGGCCAAAATAATATACCTCCAAGTTGTGTCATATGCCTTCTCAAGGTCAAAAACTATGGCAATAACTGAAAAAGCATTACGAACATACGTATCCAAGCGTAGTAAGGGGTCTATGGTAGATCGGCCCTTATGAAAGCCATATTGACTAGTGGAGAGACTGTTATGTGTCTCTAAATACCACATTAAACGTCGATTTACCAGACGTTCCATCACTTTGCAAACTGCACTAGTAAGAGCAATGGGACGATAGTGGGATGCATCATGTTCCGTAGTACCCGGCTTGCAGAAAGGGAGAACAATGGCAGATTTCCAAAGCTCGGGAAGAACTCCTTGTGACCAAATAAAATTGAAGGGTGAAAGAGGGCTGTAAGGGCTGATTGATGTAAATGTTGTAACATCCGAATATGAATGTCGTCAGGCCCAGCTGCCGATGGTCGGCAAGCTGAGAGTGTTGCCTCCAGTTCCCGAAGTGTAAAAGACACATTATACTGTTCTTCTCTGAGAGAAGAAAAGTCCAAGGGTACTAACTCTCTGGCAGACTTTGAGGAAAGAAACGAGGGGCATAGATGGAGCCCCTGGGAAATACGGACCAGATGAGTGCCAATTTCGATGGCAATGTCAAGAGGGTTTGCTATATCAATATCGGCAAACCTGTAGAACAGGAGCCAGGTCAGGAGAGTATTTACCAATTTCCTCATTTTTTTTCCAGACTGCACTCATAGAGGAAGCAGAGGTGATGGTGAAAACATAATTTCGCCAGCAAGTGCATTTAGTGTCACGGATGACACGGCAAGCAATCGCACGCTTCTGCTTAAAATCAAGTCTCTCATCGGTTCTATTGTACCGGTACCTGCCCCATGCAGCGCGTTTCAAACGTACTGCACGACCACAAGCAGGAGACCACCAAGGCACGCACTTCTGAGAATGCCTGCCTGAAGTTTGGGGTATAGAATGAGAAGCTGCGATTAAAACTGATGTCGAGAAGAGGTGTAAGAGCTCATCAATGGAGGATGAAGGAGAAACCTCACTAAATGCAGTGAGTTGCAAGTAAAGGTCCCAATTTGGCCGATCAAATTGCCAGTGAGGGCTATGGAAAGGTGGTGAATATGAAGGAGAAGAAAGAATGATTGGAAAATAATCAGTGTCCATTGAAAGTTTAGTCTCTGCAATATATTCTGAAATAGTGTCAAGTGTTTCTGAGTTCAAAGACGTTGTATGGGAGACAATATTGGAGATAGAAGGAGGAGGGTGAGTAAAGATTTGGACAGTAATGGACTGTACTAAAGTAGGGGGGGACGGAAGCATGTTGGGAACTGGAGAAGAAGTGTGGGTGGGGACAGAAGAGGCAGAAACCTGGGAGGCGGCAGAAGAGGGAGAGACTTGGGAGGGGACAGGAGAGAGAGGCACAGAGCGAGGAGGGGGGTGAACCTCCACACTTGTAATAGAGCCAGTGAGAGGGGAAGAACCAGGTACAGAGACTGGAAAGGTAAAATGTGGGGGCAGAAGAAGGGAAGGAGGGGGTAAGGAAGATTTGAATTAAAGGAGATTTTTTGGACTTCTGAGAAGTAGAGGGGTGATTGGTAGGTGTCATACGAGATCTTGTCGATACCTGGGCTTGTGAGTGAGAACTCAAAGATGTCAGAACAGACTGAGGTGTTGAAGTAGGGACGTCTGAGCCCAGGACAGCAAAAGAATTAGATACAGGAGTGACTATGGTAGGGGTAACAACAGAGGAGGCTGCAGAAGATGGGACCCCAGAAGTGGGGGGACGTTTTGAAACACGAGAATAAAAAACATGGGGTAGTCTCCCTCGGAGGCAGAGACGAGAAACTGCCATAGCATAAGGGAAACCTTCTGCTTCTTTGAGGCAACGGATTTCACACTCATTTAAGTAGACCTGGCAATGGTGAGAGTACGAAGGGTGAGCCTCATGACAATTAAGGCAAGTGGGAGGTCGACTGCAAGACATATTAGAATGGTCATCGGCACCACAGACTGGGCACTCGGCTATAGATCTGCAATATTTCGCTCGCTGGGTGACCAAATCGTCAGCAATTTCTACACTTGCGGTGTAGGGATCACCTTTCGAACTTGTAACCGATGTCCTGCGACATAAACAGAGGACGGGAGTTCATGGCTGTCGAAAGTTAATCGAGCCACATTGCAAGGGTATCGTCTCCGCCCGTGGGCAGGAAGGACATAAGTGTCTACTTTGAGGATTGAGAGATCCTGGAGTTCCAGCTGTTCAGGAATGTCATTGCCACATGTCTGGAAATTCTGTTGGACTATGGTATGGGGTAGAATGACAGTACCACTACAAGAATTGAGAGGATGATGTTTTTCAATAGTGATAGAAATAGTATCGATGTGTGAAAGGAGAGAAAGATCATGAGCTTGGGTAGCATTCTGGACAGTGACGATGTGCATGCCACTCTTGAGAGCATGAAATGAAATATCTCTACCAACATGGTGTAGGAGTGCTTTCCCAATACTATAGTTGGGAAGATAGGCAATAGAAGAAGTCGGTCGTAAAGTAAAGAATTTAGTCCATTGTGTGGTCCGAAACTGAGCGTGGAGAGGGAGTGCATGACGTGTTGGTCTTTTCCGAGTAGAATGGGAAAGTAACGAAGTAACATCATCAGGAGATTGTCGTTGGCATTTAGAAGTGGGACCAGAGTTGGTCTGACGTGGGACGGGCTGGCGATTCGAAAATTGCCGCACTGTAGAGGGAGAGGCCGGAAGCATAGTCAAAGGAGGGCGGAGGTCAGACAAATTGGAGGAGTCGGTCGAGACCCCAGTACCTGAACCTGGTGATGAAACAGCACCAGCAAGAGGTACAGGGGCATCAGGAGTGTCCAAAGAGTGGTCAAAAAATGAGGCAGGATCAGAATGGGGTGTGGTATCAGTAAGGGGCCCGGGGGTAGCAGGTTCATGGACTAGGGCTTCCATGGTTAGGTTACTTCTTTCTTTTTGTTTTTAAGAAAAAAAAGGAAAGAAGAAAATAAAAAGAAAAAAAGAAAAAGGGGGAATGGGGAGGAATAGTTCCCAGGAGGAATGAAAGTAGTGCAGATGCGGCATGGAACCTGTGCCATACCCTACCCTTCTTGCCAGTAAACCAGCAATCCAGAATAGCAACCTCTCTTTTGTCCACCAAGCTACCTTGGTGGACAAGAGCATACCTCTTTTGGCCACCACCCCCGGAATCCGAAAGGTGGCCTCCAGAGACACACCCTTCGCCCGATAGACACCCAAAGCCACCCCCTGGAAGACCAGAGAGGGAACAGGATATCCCCAGGAGATCCAGATTCCACGGCAAACTACACCACCGCCAAGAACCTCAACGGAATGGAATTGACCCCGGTACCCTTTCCCCTACCTATGAACAAGTAGGCCTGTGGGAAGAATCCCAAAGGCCAAAAAGAGGAAGGGAATAAGGGAGGGATGGGGGGGAGGAGGAGGAAAGGAAAAAGGGAGGATGGGATAGGGAAGGGGGGATTGGGGGGTAATTATGTTAGGTCTGAGGAAGGAGACCAACAGGTCTAATTCCTCAGACCAAGAGCCTCTTCACCACAGAGTAAAATCTGAGCTGGTTACGGTGAAAAGTTCTGTTCCACAAGGCACTGAACTCGCTCCCATCCTATTCCTCATCCTCATATCTAACAGGGATATAAGCCACAGCACCTTGTCTTCCTTTGCAGATGACACCAGAATTTGCATGACAGTGTCTTCCATTGAAGACACTGCAAGACTGCAGGCGGACATCAACCAAATGTTTGAGTGGGCCGCAGAAAACAATAAGAAGTTCAATGATGAGAAATTTCAATTGCTTCGATATGGAAATCGTGAAGAAATTAAAGCTATATCAGAGTATAAAACAAATTTCAACCACACAACAGAACGAAAAACTAATGTAAAAGATCTTCCCTTCATAGACCACAACATTGTATCAATCGCATCTGCTTGAAAATGAGAAGATGGATAATGAGAACCCTCAAAACTAAGGATGCCAAGCCCATGATGACACTCTTTATGTCGTTTGTTCTATCTAGGTTGGAATATTGCTGCACACTAACAGCACCTTTCAAGGCAGGTGAAATTGCTGACCTAGAAAATGTACAGAGAACCTTCATGGCACACATAACTGCAATAAAATACCTCAATTCCTGGGAACGCTTAAAGTTCCTCAACCTATACTCCCTAGAATGCAGACGGTAGAGATACATGATTATATACACTAGAAAAATCCTAGAAGGATTAGTACCAAACTTGTACACGAAAATCACTCCCTATGAAAGCAAAAGACTCGGCATACGATGTGTTGAGAAATGGCATTACCAGCTAAGTTTAAAGAGTTTGTACGTAACTTAGAAAGACAGCTCATCGCCTGCACAGCCGCCCCTGCAGACGAGGTCTTGAGAAGCTGTCGAAGTCATCTCTCAACGGGCTGTAAAGAGTTATAATTTGTAAGATTATAAATTACCCCTAGGGGGTGTTATGTCAGCATATTTCATTCACTGATTGCTGACAAACTTACTTGTGTGGACTCAAAAGTCCGCCCCTTACTGCCGACTATAGGTTGATTACAAACTCCTTGCGACTCAAGAACTACACAGTCCCCCGTACTAAAAGAAATTCGTAACCTACCTTGCTCTTGTAGCGTGAGCTATGGTGTTCTTCACACCTTCGACAGATATCGGTGACTTGATAGAAGCTGAAGTGTCCTTGGATGTCCACGTCTTCCATAGTCTAGGAATACGCACACTGGTACACTGTGTTCCACAAGATTTGTCTTCATTGTTCACAATCTTATCACCTTGCCACTTCCTCGATGAAGCAAAGCAGAATGTTTAAATCTTGCTGTCTTAAGCATAGACAACAATGTCCACTATCTTTACTATGGTAATAAAGTGGGAGCAGGATTTTCCTTAATTGTCCTGCTAAAGTAAGAGATGTACTGTCTCTTATTAAAATACACTCTGCAACACTGGACTGCAAGGAGCAGCGGTCGCTTGACCACGTCGCATACTCGTACTGCATCTGCGATCAATTACTCACTGTAGCAGTAAACAAGATGCTTGCCCCTTCTGAGAGGACTGGGCCCCTCAGGGCTGAAAGGGCTGAAAGGGCTGAAAGGGGCTGAAGGGGGCTGATACCTCCCTCCTGGAGAAAATTTCTCCACACGATGCAACATTCCTCCAATGAAAAGCAGGGGCGCCACTAGCACGATAAGAGACAACACAAAGTGTCAGGGGCCCAAGGTTGTTCAACTGCCTCCCAGGATACATAAGAGGGGATTACCAATAGACCCCTGGCTGTCTTCAACAAGGCACTGGACAGGCACCTAAAGTCAGTACCTGACCAGACGGGCTGTGGTACGAACGTCGGTTTGCATGCAGCCAACAGTAACAGCCTGGTTGATCAAGCCCTGATCCTACATGAGGCCTGGTCACACACCGGGCCGCGGGGGCGTTGACCCCCGAAGCCCTCTCCAGGTATACTCCAGGTACAAACAAACACACACACATACACACACACACATACACACACAGGGAATACTTGTCAGGAAGACAGCAGCGAGTCATGGTACGTGGCGAGGTGTCAGAGTGGGCACCTGTGACCAGCGGGGTCCCACAGGGGTCAGTCCTAGGACCAGTGCTGTTTCTAGTTTTTGTGAACGACATGACGGAAGGAACAGACTCCGAAGTGTCCCTGTTTGCAGATGACGTGAAGTTGATGAGAAGAATTCATTCGATCAAAGACCAGGCAGAACTACAAAGGGATCTGGACAGGCTGCATGCCTGGTCCAGCAACTGGCTCCTGGAGTTCAACCCCACCAAGTGCAAAGGCATGAAGTTTGGGGAAGGGCAAAGAAGACCGCAGACGGAGTACAGTCTAGGGGGCCAGAGACTACAAACCTCACACAAGGAAAAAGATCTTGGGGTGAGTATAACACCAGACACATCTCCTGAAGCGCACATCAACCAAATAACTGCTGCAGCATATGGGAGCCTAGCAAACCTCAGAACAGCATTCCGACATCTTAATAAGGAATCGTTCAGGACCCTGTACACTGTGTATGTTAGGCCAATACTGGATTATGCAGTATCAGTTTGGAACCCACACCTAGCCAAGCACGTAAAGAAACTAGAGAAAGTGCAAAGATTTGCAACAAGGCTAGTTCCAGAGCTAAGAGGTATGTCCTACGAGGAGAGGTTAAGGGAAATCAACCTGACGACACTGGAAGACAGGAGAGATAGGGGGGACATGATAACGACATACAAAATACTGAGAGGAATTGACAAGGTGGACAAAGACAGGATGTTCCAGAGATGGGACACAGCAACAAGGGGACACAGTTGGAAGTTGAAGACACAGATGAATCACAGGGATGTTAGGAAGTATTTCTTCAGCCATCGAGTAGTCAGAAAGTGGAATAGTTTAGGAAGCGATGTAGTGGAGGCAGGATCCATACATAGCTTTAAGCAGAGGTATGATAAAGCACACGGTTCAGGGAGAGGGACCTAGTGGCGACCAGTGAAGAGGCGGGGCCAGGAGCTAGGACTCGACCCCTGCAACCTCAACTAGTTGAGTACACACTAGAGATGAAGACCCACCATATCACACTAAAAACCTCACCTATGTGCTTCCAATGGCTTGGATACCCATGTGGCGTGGTCATCTGTTTGGCTCTGAGTGGCTTGTACATTTAAATACATAGCTTTGGCCAGAAATTCATGAGGAATTCAAGGAGACAGCATAGTGTAAATGGTGGTAGAGCTGAAACGTCGGGGTCAAACATGTCTAAGATAATGATAAATTAGACTCATGTGCCACACTTTGGTATCTTTATTGAGGAAACGTTTTCGCCACACAGTGGCTTCATCAGTCCTTACAAAGGAGAATGGTGAAGAACAGAAGGAGTCTGAGGTAATCAGTCCCTCAGCCTTGAGTCGATGTAATCAGTCCATCAGTCTTGAAAAGAATACAGCATATGTGCGAAGAAGTGGCTTGTATACTGTAAACAGGTGAGGTAAAGCAGTCGTAGATGGTATCACACTTGAGAAGGAATTCTTCACTTGCCTAACCCTTCGGCATGACCTTCCACATTTGGATTTGTCAAGTGTGATACCACCTACGACTGTTTCACCTCACCTGTCTTCAGTATATTAGTCACTTCTTCACACATATGGTGTATTCTTTTCAAGATTGATGGACTGATTACATCGACTCAAGGCTGAGGGACTGATTACCTTAAACTCCTTTTGATCTTCACCATTCTCCTTTGTATGGACTGATGAAGCCGTTTCCTCATTATAGATACCCAAGTGTTGCACATGTCTAATTTATCAACTTGTCGGTTCTCTGAACCATTTACCTAAATTCTAAGATAGTGACTGTAGCCTGGATAGTGACTGTGGCTCAGATAGTTTCTGTGGTCTGGATAGCTACCGTGACCAGTATTATGTCTGTGACTAGGACAGTGATTGCGGAATGGGTTATGACTCCGATCAGGATGGTAATTTTTGCTCCAACTGTGATTGTAGCTAATATGCTGAATGCAGCCAGGATGGTGACTGCGGCCAGGATGGTAACCATGGGCATCTTGCCGCCTCCTTTCCTTGTCCACCACACGGCTGGTCTTCCCTCTCACTCATTGTTTTCACCACATTACGGTTCCTCTCTCTCACCATCTCCAACACACTGCTAATCTTCAATCTCCCTCACAGTCTCCACCATTCGGCTTCTCCTTCCTCTCCCCAACAACCTCCACCTCTCGGCTGGCACAATGTTTGAGTTGTTTTCTCCCATTATTTACACCAGGCTCTGGGTCTACACTCCTGGTACACAGACATACCAGCTGCTCACTTCAGCTTACTAAACAAAATGAAAAACCTCGACATTGTCTCACTCACCCGGCGACTTCTGGCAGGTTCTGGTGGCAGGTTCTTGTGGCAGACCCTCGTGGCAAGTCTGATGGCAGGTCCTAGTGGCAGGCTTCTTTAAACGGTGAAGTAGGTCTTGGTGGAATGTTTCTCCAAACAGAATGGATGTCTTGATGGTAGGTTCTAGTGGCACAGTGATTGGCTGGACAACAAGAAACTTCAAAACAAGAAATGACAAAGAAATGATGAGTCTTTTTGCTTCTTTTATGGCAGGTGAAATGACAGTTCCGGAGAACAGAGAATTTACTGCCATTATAGATCCAATAAAGCAACCAATATACTGGGAATACCTGAAGTCTGGAATGCCACCAACAAAGATACATATTATTTTCTTTCAAAAATTCTTGAAAAAATAAGTCGAAATTTGCAAACTGAGATTTCTATCTACGGGAGCAAGTGCTTAACTGACGGTGCAAAAATCCACCATTTTAAAACAGGGGTGAAATAAATAATTAGGAGAAAACTCAGTATGTGCAAACAACGCAATACTTTTCAATATCTTCCCCTTATACATAACTGGAATTACTAACAGACTCCTAAATGGAAGATGAGTTAGGTACATGTGCAGCAGTCTGGCATCTTTATTGAGGTTTTGCTTGCTCAGCATGATTCTTCAGTCGAAGTACAGAAGAGACAACAAAAGTAATTGAGATGTATATATGAAGTGGTCATTCTCTCAGCCTTGAGAAGTTATATTGGTCTGTCCCTCAACCTCAGTGTGTGTTCAATTCCATAGTTTCGAGAATTTGAAGCTGAAACATGCGAAGGCAGCCTTTTATATTACCCGGAGTGAGGTGTAAAAATGTGAATGGCCTTAAAGGAGACGGGACCACTGTGGAAGTAAAATCATAAAAATTAAGAAACCCTCCAGGAGGCTTTCTGGCTCGTGCTAGGTAGAGCCTCATAACCAGATCTTCTCGTTCATAACTGGTGGTTGAGCAAGAAGACTGTAGAAGATGTCCTCTGTACAAAGATAAGGTGGTGTTGCCATTATAATGGTATACAATATCGACAATATCAAGAGAAGGCTTAAAAACTTCATGAAGTTATGTCTAGGTAAACTGAGCTGTGGTGCCCACGTTGGATTCCTTGTTGCCGTCACTATTTACCTGATTGATCAAGTTATCAACCAGGAGGGATATTCTGGGATCGGGCCATTGGCGGTGACCCCTAGATCAACTTCATGTAGACTGCTGTAAACAGCATTGCAAATTTCTGTGGCAGCTTTGTGTTGCAGGTCAACTAAATACGTTGTTCTATAGGTCACTAAGTTTAGGGATCTGTACAACACACTTATGATGAGCCTCTTGCGTTCTTTTGCCAAGCAAAGTCAGTGTCTTTTCAAGTCTGCATGCGGGACCTAGTGGCAGGTTTCTATAAACAGCATAGGTTTTCATGGTAAGTCCTGATTGCCAGCATCTCTGAACAGCATAGCAAATGCTCGAGAAAGGCTTATATAAATTGTATGGAAGGTCTTAGTGCAGCCACCTCAAAATATCGTGACATATTTTTTGGTGGTACGTACTGGCTACTCTAAACAGCACAGCAGGTCCTGCTGTCATGTTTCCATAAACAGCATTGTAGCTCCTGGCGGCATGTTTCTGCAGACTGCAAGGGAACACCTGGTGTCAGAAACTGGTGCCAAGCCCTAGCGAGAGTCTTCTCCTAACTGGATGGGAGGCCCTGGTGTTAACTCCTGGGGGCAAATCCTTTGGGCAGGCCCTGGTGGCAATTGTTGGAAGTTAGTCCTAATGAGAAATCCTGTTGGAGGACCCAACTCCCACTGCACTTCTCTTAGAAAATTTATCATGCATCCATAGGCCCACCGGAGTCCACGTTCCTTTTATCCACTTTTTCCATTTTGTCTTCCACTGCCATTTGAATCAGGTACAGAAAACGTTGTATCGCGTGACTTCTAGCATTCAATGGTTCCCTATAGCTGAATACGGAATATTCTTTGAGGGTGAAAATCAAATCATCATTCCCTGTCACTCCCGTGAGTCACGCATGAAAAAATAAAATTGAGGGATAAGATAGACATTAAATGTAATTCAGGCCAGCTTACTAATTGTAATTAAGAAATGGGTAGTATTTTTAACAATCTTCCTCTATTTTAACAGAAAATGCAAATGAAATCATAGTATTTGACAATGATAGAGAACATAAGTACATTATGAATATTCACAATTACTTGTAACATGGTCTTTGAGACAAATCGATAGATATAAACCAAACAAGCCTCCAGGCGCAGACTGCTTTCAAATGGTCTATAATGAATGTAAAACATTAACTCGTTTCTGCTATTAGCGATCGTACAGACTGAAAAAAAATGATACCAAACAACAAAGCAGCAGATCGGTCATTACCTTTACAGACCAATCAGCCTTACTTCAAATGTGGGAAAATTAATGGAATAAATATTTTCAGTATTTTATTCATCCCCCGTTATTTTTTCCAGTTTTCAATATAAATACATCAACAATATATGTCTTTGTATACAATGAAGAGTAAGACACAAAAGCACATAAAACCCTTTATATTAATAACTTTTTTTTATAAATTTAACAAAGAACTCAACTTTTTTGTACTCGACTGAAAAAGCCTACTGTGAAGGCGAAACTTTTCGAAATAAAGATACCTAACTGTTGCATTTGTGTCTTACATAACTTGTCGATGAGAATTAAGAAGCCAACATGAAGACAGAGTGTAACAAGAGACTGATTATTTCGATCACCGTCTGAGATGTTCTTCAACACTACAAGAGTGACTGACATCTTGGATTATATAGAAGGAAAATATAAGGGTCATATATCGAAAAAAAGAAGTCACTTACAGGTGATTCTGTCTAAAACTGATCCTTGTGGCATCCCACTAATGATTTTACCCCCAACATTTGATCCTTTTAGCTAACCTCACTTGTGTGTGTACTCCAAAATTCGGATCCATGTGGCTCCCCAATAGTGACCCTACCACAAATTTTGATCTATATGGCATCCAGCTGGTGATCCTACCTTAAATTCAGATCCATATGGCACCTCATTGATGATACAGCTTCAAATACTTTTCTAAGTTACATACACTGGCAACCCTACTCAAAATACTAATCCTTAGGGCAAACCATTGCTAACCCTACTTGTTAGGTAAGACACATATGCAACAGTTAGGTATCTTAATTTCGAAACGTTTCGCCTACACAGTAGGCTTCTTCAGTCGAGTACAGAAAAGTTGATAGAAGCAGAAGATACTTGAAGACGATGTAATCAGTCCATCACCCTTAAAGTTTTGAGGTGGTCAGTCCCTCAGTCTGGAGAAGAGCATTGTTCCATGGTATGAAACAATATGGAGATGAAGTGACAGGATGGAGCCTTATATAGCGCCAGGAGGTGAGACGTAGGTCACTAGGAGAGGTAAGAACTCAGATGTTGGGAGGACAGGTCCCTCTCAAATCCAGCCGTTTTCACTAGTAGAGGTTGTCGAAGTTGATTGTAGGTCTGTACCAAGATACCCTTGTGTTGCAGTGTCAGACAGATGGAACATTAGAATGGTATAAAATACCGACAGGTTGTTAGATAAGACACATATGCAACAGTTAGGTACCTTTATTTCGAAACGTTTCGCCTACACAGTAGGCTTCTTCAGTCGAGTACAGAAAAGTTGATAGAAGCAGAAGATACTTGAAGACGATGTAATCAGTCCATCACCCTTAAAGTTTTGAGGTGGTCAGTCCCTCAGTCTGGAGTAGAGCATTGTTCCATGGTATGAAACAATATGGAGATGAAGTGACAGGATGGAGCCTTATATAGCGCCAGGAGGTGAGACGTAGGTCACTAGGAGAGGTAAGAACTAAGATGTTGGGAGGACAAGTCCCTCTCAAATCCAGCCGTTCTCACTAGTAGAGGTTGTCTAAGTTGATTGTAGGTCTGTACCAAGATACCCTTGTGTTGCAGTGTCAGACAGATTGAACATTAGAATGGTATAAAATACCGACAGGTTGTTAGGTAAGACACATAGGCAACAGTTAGGTATCTTTATTTCGAAACGTTTCGCCTACACAGTAGGCTTCGTCAGTCGAGTACAGAAAAGTTGATAGAAGCAGAAGATACTTGAAGACGATGTAATCAGTCCATCACCCTTAAAGTTTTGAGGTGGTCAGTCCCTCAGTCTGGAGAAGAGCATTGTTCCATGGTATGAAACAATATGGAGATGAAGTGACAGGATGGAGCCTTATATAGCGCCAGGAGGTGAGACGTAGGTCACTAGGAGAGGTAAGAACTCAGATGTTGGGAGGACAGGTCCCTCTCAAATCCAGACATTCTCACTAGTAGAGGTTGTCGAAGTTGATTGTAGGTCTGTACCAAGATACCCTTGTGTTGCAGTGTCAGACAGATTGAACATTAAAATGGTATAAAATACCGACAGGTTGTTAGGTAAGACACATATGCAACAGTTAGGTATCTTTATTTCGAAACGTTTCGCCTACACAGTAGGCTTCTTCAGTCGAGTACAGAAAAGTTGATAGAAGCAGAAGATACTTCGACAACCTCTACTAGTGAAAACGGCTGGATTTGAGAGGGACCTGTCCTCCCAACATCTGAGTTCTTACCTCTCCTAGTGACCTACGTCTCACCTCTTGGCGCTATATTAGGCTCCATCCTGTCACTTCATCTCCATATTGTTTCATACCATGGAACAATGCTCTTCTCCAGACTGAGGGACTGACCACCTCAAAACTTTAAGGGTGATGGACTGATTACATCGTCTACAAGTATCTTCTGCTTCTATCAACTTTTCTGTACTCGACTGAAGAAGCCTACTGTGTAGGCGAAACGTTTCGAAATAAAGATACCTAACTGTTGCATATGTGTCTTACCTAACAACCTGTCGGTATTTTATACCATTTTAATGTTCACCCTTGTAGTCGTAGAATTTGAGGTTGTCAGTCCCTCGGCCTGGAGAAGTTCAGTTCCATAGTCAGGAACTATCTGAAGATCAAGCGACAGTGCGGAGACGTAAATACTGTCGGAAGAAGAGGTGCAGAGTAGTAGTAGTAGTAGTAGTAGTAGTAATGAGAATGTAGCCACTGAGAGGTCATGTCCCTCTCAGATCCAACACTTCTCACTTGAAAAGCTTGTCCAAGGTGTTTTCTGTACCAAGATGCCATGTGTTGCAGTGTCTGACAAGATGAACATCAAAATGGTATACAATACCGACAGGTTGTTAGGTAAGACACATATGCAACAGTTAGACAACTTTATTCCGAAACGTTTCGCCTACACAGTAGGCTTCTTCAGTCGAATACAGAAAGTAGGCAGGAACAGTAGAGATGTGAAGACGATGTAATCAGTCCATCACCCTTGTAGTCAGATAGTTCCTGACTATGGAACTGAACTTCTCCAGGCCGAGGGACTGACAACCTCAAATTCTACGACTACAAGGGTGATGGACTGATTACATCGTCTTCACATATCTACTGTTCCTGCCTACTTTCTGTATTCGACTGAAGAAGCCTACTGTGTAGGCGAAACGTTTCGGAATAAAGTTGTCTAACTGTTGCATATGTGTCTTACCTAACACTAGTGAAATGGTTGTGAAGCAGATAGACAGACTGAAGCAAAATAAGTCGCCGGGTCCTGATGAGGTTTTTTCAAGGGTTCTTAAGGAATGCAAAATGGTACTCTGTGAACCATTAACTAATATTTTTAATTTATCTCTTCAAACAGGTGTAGTGTCTGATATGTGGAAGATGGCTAATGTAATTCCTATTTTTAAAACAGGGGACAAGTCGTTACCGTCAAATTACCGCCCAATAAGCCTGACCTCAATTGTAGGCAAATTACTAGAGTCAATTATAGCTCAGATTATAAGAAGCCATCTCGATAAGCATAGCTTGATTGATGATACTCAGCATGGATTCACAAGAGGCCGGTCTTGTCTAACTAATTTATTATCTTTCTTCAGTAAAGCTTTTGAGGCTGTTGACCACGATAAAGAATTTGATATCATTTACTTAGATTTTAGTATGGCGTTTGATAGAGTTCCGCATCAAAGACTGTTAAAGAAAGTAGCAGCTCATGGCATTGGGGCAAGGGTGCTCTCGTGGATCGAATCATGGCTCACAGACAGGAAGCAGAGAGTGTCCATAAATGGGGTTAAATCTGAGTGGGGTTCAGTAACAAGTGGCGTTGCACAGGGATCAATCTTGGGCCCGTTGTTGTTTATAATATATATCAATGATCTTGATGAGGGAATTACTAGTGATATGAGCAAATTCGCCGATGACACAAAGATAGGTAGAATAATTTATTCAAATGTAGATGTTATGGAACTTCAGGAGGATTTAGACAAACTCTATTCTTGGTCAGAAAAGTGGCAGATGCAGTTCAATGTAGATAAATGCAAGGTTCTGAAGCTCGGGAGTGTCCATAACCCTAGCACTTATAAGTTAAGTAATGTAGAACTTAGCCATACAGATTGTGAAAAGGACTTGGGGGTTATGGTAAGCAGCAACCTTAAACCAAGACAGCAATGCCTGAGCGTACGTAATAAGGCAAATAGATTACTGGGATTTATATCAAGAAGTGTAAGCAACAGAAGTCCAGAGGTCATACTGCAGCTTTATACATCATTAGTAAGGCCTCACCTAGATTATGCAGCTCAATTCTGGTCTCCATATTACAGAATGGACATAAATTCGTTAGAAAACATTCAGCGTAGGATGACTAAATTAATACATAGCATTAGAAATCTTCCTTATGAAGAAAGATTGAAGACTCTTAAGTTACATTCACTTGTTAGACGAAGAATGAGGGGAGACCTGATCGAAGTGTATAAGTGGAAGATAGGTATTAATAAAGGTAATATTAATAAGGTCTTGAGGATATCTCTCCAAGAGAGAACCCGCAGTAATGGATTTAAATTAGATAAGTTTAGATTTAGAAAGGACATAGGAAAGTATTGGTTTGGAAATAGGGTAGTTGATGAGTGGAACAGTCTACCTAGTTGGGTTATTGAGGCTAGGACTTTGGGTAGTTTCAAATTTAGGTTTCAGATTTAGTGGTGACCTGTTCTTAACTCTCAGTGGTGACCTGTACTTAACCAGTGGTGACCTGTACTTAACTCTGTGAAGAAGTGTCTTGTTTGCTCCCGTGGACTGAACCAATATGCCCTCCATCGAGCAACTTTACCAGCAACTTAAGGAAGAATTGAGGGCAGCGAAGATGGAGATACGGCGATTGACCGAGGAAAACAAGAGGATTCGTAGTAGTCCTCCTGTTTCGAGTCCTCAGGTCAAGAAGGGATCGTGGTCAGTGGCTGGACAGCAGGGGACGACGAAGTTGACGATCAAGAAGACGAATGAAAAGCCAGAAACGATGAAGAAGAAAGAGACTGCTGTGGAAACTCCGTGGAAACCTCCAACGCATTCTCGGTGCTACCCGACGAATGTGAGTCGACTACTGGGATCGTCACGACGAACGACAACAAGGAAGGTAAGAATATTGTTGTTGTTGGGGATAGCCAGGTTAGATACATGGATAGGGCATTCTGCTTGAAGGACAGGAGTAGGAGACAAAGGGTATGCTTTCCTGGGGCTGGGATGGAGGACATTGTTAGCCGGCTTGACAACATCATGAACGGTAATGGGATCAATCCTATTATTTGCCTCAGTGCTGGAGGCAATGATGTAGGCAAGCGTAGAAGTGAGGATTTAGTTAGAAAGTTCAGGACAGCTATAGACATGATTAGGAAGAAGGGGGCGCCCTGTTATATGTGGCATTTTGCCAAGAAGAGGTGTTGGTAATGAATGGTTGTCCAGAGCAATTGGTATTAATTGTTGGCTGGATAAACACTGTAAGGATAATGCAGTACCATTCATTGACAACTGGGACAACTTCTATGGCCGAAATGACATGTATGCCAGGGATGGGGTTCACTTATCCAGGGCAGGTGTGGGTTTTCTTGCTAACTCAGTTGAGGGGGTTGTTAGGACTTTAAACTAGGATTAGTTAGAGGTATGGGTTTAGAAATGATTAATAATGAGTATGGATATATTGACTTATGCTCTGATATTAAGAATCTTAATAGTAACTGTCATGGAGTAACTCTGGGTAATGATAATTTCAGAAATTGTGTAAAAACAAAGATGAATAGGAAAAATGTGCAGAAGAAAAAACATATGATGGTATTTTATGCTAACAGTCGAAGTGCAAGAAATAAAATTAATGAACTACGTTTGGTAGCATGTGCTGGGAACTTTGATATCATTGCATTAACTGAAACGTGGTATGATTTAAAGAGTCGGGATATGACTGCTGAGTGTAACATTCAGGGATTTAAGTTGTTCAATGTGGATAGATGTAATGGGAAGGGGGGAGGAGTTGCATTGTATGTTCGAGAAAATATTAATTGTTGCATAAAAACAGGTATAAAAATAGATGGAGCAGTAACTGAGTCTGTTTGGGTAGAGTTCGTGGAGGGTCAAGAAAAACTAATTCTAGGTGTAATATACCGACCTCCAGGCTTGGATCACGATAGAGGGAGACTTCTTTGGGACGAAATTGTTAGGGCTTCTGGACACAGTAACATAGTCATAGTAGGGGACTTTAACTTTAGCCAAATTGACTGGAATTCTTGGAAACAGTTCAGGACTGTTTTCTGAAACAGAGTGTAACTGAGTCTACCAGGGGTAATAATTTGCTAGACCTAGTCTTGTCAAATAAGGAAACACTCGTGAATAATCTGGAGATCACTGAAGAGCTTGGCCCAAGTGATCACAAATCCATCACTTTTAGCATTAATTGGGAATGCAAGAATAATGATAATACAGTAAAAATCCCTGATTTTCGTTCTGCCGATGATAATGGACTTAGGGAACATCTGTCTAATCTTGATTGGGGTTATCTAGCTAATGATTTTATTGACGATAATCATACTTGTGAATATGAAGGGATCTGCTTTTATGATTGTTTTCTTAATAATGTACACAGTGCCCAGAGTATATACATTCCCCAGAGAGAAATTAGGTCTAATAATAACGATCCCAAATGGGTTAACAGGAGGCTAAAGCATCTATTAGGGGAGAAAAGGGGAATTTATAGGCGCATCAGAAGAGGAGAGGTTAACCTTACTGACCAATATGTTCAGCTTAAAAGAGAAGTAAAAAATGCGATTAGAAAGGCTAAACGTGACTATGAAATTAGAGTTGCTAATGAATCAAAGACTAATCCAAAGGGGTTCTTTCAAGTGTATAGGACGAAGGTGAAGGAAAAAGTAGTACAGCACATTCAGGAAGACTCGTATTACGACAATCCATTGACACAGATACTACCTTATCACAAGATAGGCACATGGCTTCTGCTGAAAAGAAGAGGCCACGATGCTCCATGAACACTACGGAGGACTCAGATTTGGAAATGTGGGGCGAAATTCTAGCGAAGAAGTTGCGAGAGGAAGAGGAAGATCCTGTTCACATTGTAGCAGATCTGACAGTCCCAACCATGGAGCCAGCGACAATAGAAACAGGTGCGGAAATAAACACCGCACCCCCCGAAAACCAAGAGGGATGGAACACTGTGGACAAGAAGAAGAAGCACCGTCCGTCCAAGGAGCAGGCAAACCAGCTCAACCGACCTGGCAAATTCAAGGTGAAGTCTTATGGGGACCACAGAACCCACTATGGGGTTGTTTCATACCTGGAATCACGACACAACCTGAAGTTCAAGATATGGTTCAACTTGAGGGGAGAACCAATATTGACTCCTCTCAACAAGGAAATGTATACCACCTTGAAGAGAGTCATGGAGACAGATCACTCATTCACCCTGGAGGAACTGGACTCTCGGCAGAAGATCACCAAGGGTGTAGTGATGCGATACCCGCTGATGATGCCCATCGAGGCAGTAGCAGCTCACCCCAGTGTGGTGTCAGCTCAACGTCTCAAGGCAAAGACGGCAGGCAACGCACCAACCCGACAGGTTCTCATTCAGCATGTAGGACCACTGCCATCCCAGCTGGACCTCGGTTCTTGGGGCAGGTACGATGTCAGGACCTTCACAGCAGAACCAGTTCGCTGTTTCAAGTGTCAGCGTTATGGACACCTGGGTGCACTCTGTCCGAACAGAGTAATCTGCGGTGTCTGCAGCCAGCACCACCCTACCGAGGAATGCATCACCAAGCTGAAAAATGCATCGCCACCCACTCCACAATGCCCGAACTGCAGGCAGAAACACCATGCCTGGAATCCTCGATGCCCCGAGAGGCTCGCCAGAATTCAAGAAGTCTGGAAGACGCCAAAAACTCGGCAACAGGCTACGACGGATCATCAAACGATGGGTGCAGAGAACCCTGCCATACCGCAGATCTCTCAGCAGCTAAACCAAGTCAATGCCCAGGAATTCCCAACCCTAGAAGCCTCAACCAGGCGTCAAGGTCAAGAACCTCCTGCACCCCTACCTCAACGAAGAAACAGAAACAAGAGGAACAGGAGGCGTCAACAGGGTGCATCGGGTCAATGCGATCAGCAGGCTGCACTAAACGAGCCCCCACCGGCCATAGCACGACAACGCAGGCACTCCTTACCCGGCACAGGCGCTTTGCAGACTCAACTGGCACCTCACCAGCAGATCCCGGCTACTCAACCTGGTATACAGCAACAGACCACGGTGCATACAATAAAGAAATCCAACCCTCAGCAGTCCCTACAGACCACAGCAGCCCAGATAATATCCACTGTTTCGAACCCATCTCCAAAGCAGGCCCTCACCAGGGAGGATCTCGTAGCACTCATCAAGGTGTTCACGGATCTTATTTGCAACACAATCAACTCCACGGAACAACAGAGCGCATTCCGGCAGATGGTCAGTACTCTCCTGAGAGTGTGCTTTCTGACCGAAGAGGAGACAGTGGATGCCATGAATTTGCAGGTTCTCAGAGCGGGCAGGACTCAGTCTCCAGCTCAGGAAACAACAGCGATGGAATAACCTCGGTACCAAATCACACCCTCAAGGTCCTACAATGGAACATTCAGGGCCTGAGGGGCAAACAGCACCTCTTGCTGGAGGCAGTAATTCGGGATCGGGTTGACATCGTCTTGCTACAAGAAACTCTGACTGTCCCGACTATGTGCCCAAGACTACCCGGTTTTGCTGGGTATTTTCGGCACATGGACCCGGGCATTCACTGCAGAGGCACAGCTGTATTTGTATCCAATACAATACCTCACGAGGTTATAGCCAACCCTGTGGACTGTGGGGAGGATGTCGAGGTACAGGCCATCCTTGTGCACATACCTGGGGCGCCCATTACCATCTATAACATCTACAAGAACCCAAGACACACCCTCGACATTGCAGAGCTCCTCGCACTAGCACGCACTGAGTGTATTATTGTGGGTGGAGATTTCAACGCACATCACCCTATTCTGCACTCTCACTCAGCAACCAATGCTGCTGGCAGACATATAGCAATGCTCCTACACGATATTCCAGAGGTAAAGTTGCTAAACAATGGAGACCCCACACACCTGTTGGGTGGCTGCCTCGACCTTACCTTCGGGTCAAGACAACTCGCAGCAGGAGCCACATGGGAAACTCATCCTCACCTTGTCAGTGACCACTTTGCAGTGATCACCACCTTCAACATCAACAGGCCTCCCACAGTTGTGCTGCCTCCTAGATGGGACGTAAAGAGGGCCAACTGGAAGGTGTTCCAGGATTATCTTCATAACTGGTGGTCCACATACTCTCTATCTGAAGACTGTGATACGGCTGAACAGGAGCTAATCACTGTTCTCATCCAGGCAGCAGAGTGCGCAATTCCAAAGAAGTCCGCAGGACGCACTCACAAAAGAGACTGGTGGTTCTACAACGACGAGGTGCGGGAGCAGAACCACCGCATCAACTCTTTTAGGAAGCTATACAGGCGTAACCCTACGGCAGAGAACAGGAATACTCTGAGAGCCATTGTGCAGCATGCCCGCAGAATCTCTCTCAGAGTAAAAACTGAGAAATGGCTGGAGTGGTGCTCAACATTCGGGCATCACACCACCTTATCTGAGATATGGGGCAAGCTCAACATAGCAACTGGCAAGAGCAAGCCGAGGCCACCAGCACACCCGAACCCATCCCAGGAAGCAGAGAAACTAGTGGAGCTTTTCACTTCCAGGGGAGCCTCCACTCAGCTCCCACAGGACATCCGGAATATACAGACGGATCTTCTGCCACAGCGCCAGCTAACGATACAAGCTGCATGTGAGTCGGAAGATGTGACTGATGTAGACCTCACGGACTTGGAACTCCGACGTGCCATTAAGAACACAGGTGACACTGCCCCGGGCATCGATGGTGTGACGTACTCCATGATTGCACGGGCTGGGCAGAGTGGATGGGAGGCCATACTAGACGTCATTAACAAGTCGTGGAGGGCCAGGACACTCCCAGCAGCTTGGAAGAAAGCTACAATCGTACCAATTCCAAAGCCCAAGGACCCAGGCAGTATGAGACCCATATCGCTGACCAGCTGCTTAGCCAAGACTGCTGAGAGGATGGTGTTAAACCGCCTCCTATGGAAACTTGGACCCTCTCATCATCACATATTTGGCTTCACCAAAGGAGTGGGAACAGCAGAGTGCATAACCACTCTACTAAGCCAGATTGCTGATAGCAACAAAAAACCTAGTATCGTCGTCTACCTCGACCTTGAGAAGGCATTTGAGCTAGCCAGCCCCACAGCAATTCTGGCAATACTAGCTCGGAAGGGAATCAAAGGACGCCTCCTGGCCTGGATAGAGTCCTACCTTAGGGGCAGGCAGGCCTGTGTCAGCTTTCAGGGACACTACTCTTCCTTTAAAACCCTGGAAAACGGTACGCCACAAGGAGGTGTGCTCAGTCCTACCCTGTTTAACATCCTTATGCAGGAACTTGTGAGCCTTCCCTTTCATAGTGGTACACAGCTCCTCAGCTATGCTGATGATCTTGCACTCGTAGTGAATGGGAAAGGCAATTTAGAACGACAGGCTCAGAGAGCTTTGGACCTAATTACGCAGTCTTGCAAGGAACTAGGCCTCAAGATCTCGGCCGAGAAATCTCTTGCAATGATGTTCAAGGGACCAGATCCTATGAATAGATTACGTATTCAGGATATAGAACTTGAGTGGACAGGCTCCTACCTGTACTTGGGAATCTACATTGATAAAAAGCTGACCTTTCAGAAACAGGCCGAGTATGTCAGGTCACGTGCTCTACTCAGACTCAACGCCATGAGAGCCATGACGAGGCACCGTGCAGGGGCAAGCAAAGATGTACTTCGCTTGTACTATATACAAGCTATACGCTCGCTCATTGACTACGGTGCACCGGCTTTAGCTCATCTCTTCCCGCAGAGCAGGCAAAGGGTGGAGGTCGTACAAAACCAGGCGATAAGAACTATGCTTGGTGCCCCCATCTGGACCAACACAGTATGTCTCAGATCTGAGGCCCGGCTTCCTTCCTTGGCTGACAGAGTAAGATACATAAACGCCTGCAAAGTGGCCACGATTCTGCACCGGCAGCAAGGTACCCCACTAAGGAGACGGATATTAACAACCATGTCACAAGATCCCACACTCTTCACGGACTACTCCTGGATTCGTTCGTTTTGTGCTGCTGGGCGGAAGCTGCTGCCTGTACAGCTGCTCTGTGAGAAGAGTTGTGACCTTCCTGTTGCTGGGTACCATCCACCACCTCCCTGGCGCCCAGATCCAGCCGATGTTTTCATCATGCAGCTACCCATCTCTAAGTGTCTCTGCAGTCAAGACACCCTCAGCAATCATGCTGAGACAAGCATGGCACTGGCAGAGGGAGGCACATGTGCAGTGTATTTCACAGATGGTTCTGTCGACCCTGACAGGAAGAGAGCAGCAGCTGGACTGTACCACAATGGTCACACACAAGGCTGGCGACTCCCTGACCACTGCACGATCCTTCAAGCTGAGCTGGTGGCGATTCAGCAGGCATTGTCACATGCCCTACGACATCGACTCCGACCTGTCATACATGTTGATTCCACCTCTGCAATCAATGCCCTCTCCCATCCTCAACCACAGGATAATGTTCACCTCATCACATCGATCCTGAGCATAATGACAGCCTTAGAAGTTCAGGGTAACAGATCGACATTGAACTGGATCCCCAGCCATGCTGGCATCCGGGGAAATGAGGCGGCAGATGATGCAGCCAAGGCAGCAACAGACTATCCACATGTTGGGATTACTGTCCCAATCAGCCTACGACAGACCAAACTGGTGGCTGCCAGAGCCATGAAACTTATGGGGGAGGTCTTAGGTGATACCCCATCTCAACAGTGGTACCGAGCAGCGACTCAGGGAGAACCCCCTCCATATGATAGAAGCTGGTCCAGAGCGCAGTGTACCGCCATCCATCGGCTTCGTTTGGGCTTTCCCACAGCCAAGATGATGGTAGACAAGGCTGAGGAGGAGATGTGCCAGTACTGTCAGCACGTTGTCCAGCGGCCCCTAACACACTATCTTCTAGAGTGCGAAGCTACTGAGACACTCCGCAGGCAACTAGGGGTGATATTCCCTCCCGAAGAGGACCCAGAGATGACTGCGGCCACACTAGTGTACCATGGGGTCAACGAACCAGACAAGCTGTTACCTGTGATAATGACATATCCTCCTCCTCGCTAGTGTCCATAGTTACATATGGTGTCGCTTATGAGATGCACCAGTTGAACTGACCAGAGGGGCGCTTGAGCGGCATGCGTCGCATCATTGTGGAAACCTTTCTCCATCGGGAGCCAGAGACGGGTCATCGCAAGATTGGGACCCGTGCCAGGACTATGGTCTTGGCGAACATTATACATACATACGTCTATGCTGTGGGGACGACCACCTCAAAACAATCTGCGACTTAGCTCGAGTGGTGACGTGTGCTTACCTAACACATCGACGATCTCGCCTCTCTCGAATTACCCCGTGTTGAGTAGTGCTTTGAGTAGTGCTTGCTGGACCTTCGTCTTCCTCTCCACCATCAGGATTGGTGCGTCGGTGGTTGCCGACCGAAGGGCAGGAAGCCTCTTGCTGCCTGAATTCTCTTCGCCTGTTGACTGCACGCCATACAGCCAGTCTCGCCACCACTCAGGATATACAGTGCTCCATCAAGCTACAGTTCACCTCCTCAGTGTCCTGCGCCAGGCAAGTACGTGTGTCTACTTACACGTACTTGCCTAGCTGAGTACTCTCACTTTTTGGCCGATTGTCACCTCCAATTACATCTTTTCGTAATTAGACGATGCCTTCGTTGCCTTCCACCTCCCACCCCCCTTCCACTCTCCCCCAACCTCCCACACCTGCCTCTGCTTCTTCTAAATCCAATTCCTTCTCGCTAAACCTCAAATTTTCTAATCCTGATGCCACTATCTGTCCGGAAAATTTATTATATCAGATCACTGGTGCACCTCAACTTAAAGTCTTCAAAACCAACTCAGGCTTCAAACTCCTTCTTGACAAACATTCCTACGAAGCGTACACCTCAAGCGATACCAGACAAAAACTTCTCAACGCAGGCTTCACCATTATTTGGACTCCTGAGCACCGTGCCAAAAGCACAGTCATTGCTAAACACGTAGACTACTCTCTCCTGACAGCCTATGACACAGACAAAGAAGACTTAATAAAAGATATCAGTACTAAGAACAAAGTCTCTGTTGACGATATTTACAGACCAGAAAACTCTACCATTCTCAAAATACGCTGTTCTACTCCTGCTGACGCCTCTACACTCTTCAGTCAAGGAATCTTTGCCAAGACCATCCGCATTCCTCCAAACGCTCTCTTCACTCCGAACTTCCACCCAATCACACAATGTCTTAAATGCTACAAATTCGGCCACGACAAAAACACATGCACATCTACACAAGTCTGCTCCAGATGTTCAGCAACTGGCCACTTCTGGAATACTTGCAACCTCCCCCTTAAATGTTCTAACTGCGGCGGGTCACACACTGCAGTTGCAAATTCCTGCCCTTCTAGAAAGCACATTCTCTCCTCCCTCAGAGCAAGCCAACCTCCCTCCCTCCCCAACCCCTTCCCTGCTCCTCCCTCCCCTTCCTTACCTCCCTCCCCTTCCACACCTCCCTCCCCTACCCCCAATGCCTGGGCCTCCCCACGCACTTGGTCTACCTCTTCTACTCTACACACATCAAACACCAACACACAGACTACAAGCACTTCTCCTTCTACACCCACACTAGACTACAAAACTAACTGTCAACTTGCCACTGCTGCCCACTCTGCGATGGTAATCTCACAAGCTTACCAATCAGACTACTCACATGTCCTTAACCTAATCTTGTCTGCTAACAATCTTCCCTCTTTAATTATCCCTCCTTCCTGCTTCTCTTCCAAGCCTCCTACAACCTCTCCCTCCTTCCTCTCTCCCACCCCCCCACTTCCTACTCCCACCAGCTCTCCTCCTCCACTACCTCTCTTCACTACTTCTACACCTCCCACCAACACCCCTACTGCTACTGCTACGACCACCCCTCCCCCCACTTCCTTACCCACTTCATCCCCTTCCAAAGCTTCCACTTCCTCACAGCTTACCAAAACTTCCACTTCCTCTGCATCCACCTTCGCCCACTCCACCACAACCAAAACCTCATCCAGGTCCAACTCCACCTCCTCCAGACAAAATCCACTCAAACCTAAACCTACCCCAACTTCTGACGGACAGACCAAAGAACATAAAAACAGATCCATCTCTTCCTCCCCCTCCAGGAAACGGGTCCGTAGCACCTACAAACACACATCCACTGATGGCACCACTATCACGGGCTTTAATCCAAACTCCTCCCCCGACATTAACTTTGCTAAGACGAAACCATTAAATCACGTTTAAGGTGATTCAGTTCAACGTACGTTCTTACTTTACAATTAGACACCTACTGGCCGAGCTCCTTGAAGCAGAGAGGCCAGATATTGTTTTGCTAAACAGTACCTGCCTCAAAGCCCCTCAATGTATCCGCCATTATGGTTATACTGCACTACAGTCCCCCTATGATCCCCACGATGGGGTTGCCATCCTTGTCAATTCCAACATAAAACATGAATTTCTCCCAATCCCTTTTATTCACCAACACTGTCTTGCGGTCAGAATACACACCCACCTTGGCCCCTTTATCTTTTTCACCACCTATGCTCGCCCAAACACTACTCTCAACATACACGACCTCTCCTTAGTCTTCAACTACACCAACACACCAACTTACCTACTAGCTGACATGAATGCCAAACACACTGCCTTTCATCACACCAGTAACAACCAACTTGGTCACCAATTACTCAACTTCACAAACCATAAACACCTAATTCATCTTGGCCCAGACTTCAATACCTTCTTCAACCACACGGGCCAAGGCAAACCAGACATCATTCTGGCAAACCGAGCCAGCTCTCTATTTCAACATTACATCTCACCTGGCCCTATTACAGGCTCTGATCACATCCCAGTCATCTTACACATCTCCTCCAACCCTATCCTCATTCCAACCACACCTTCATTCTCCTACAAGAACGCTGACTGGGATGCTTTCAAACAACACATAGACAATATTAACCTCACCTATGACTACAACAACAAACCTATCTCTGACATCGATACTCAACTTGATCTCATCCAGGACACCATTACACAAGCAGCCAACATCGCAATACCAAAGAAAACTCACACCACTCGTTATTCCTTCAAACCGTCACTCAGAACAAGAAGACTAATTATCTGCTACCACAACCGCTTCCTCTACAACACACATAGATTTAATCAAGTCCGATTAGATCTCACTTACCTTAGAAACAACATTTTACACAGCCTAGACCAAGACCACAACAATCACTGGTCACGACTAATACAACAAGCGGACAGGCAGCGTGTTAAAAACACTAAAGCCTTCTGGAACTTTATCAAAAAAATCAGAGGCACTACTCCCACCAACAAATTCAAACACATCACCCACAACAACACACACATCTCAGACCCACAGGCTGCTACCAACATCTTCAAACACATCTGGGAGAACATCTTCCACCCTCACCCACCTCACCCTAACGTTATTCAACACATTCAGAACATAGAACACTGGAACACTGCACACACACAAGAAACAACACCAGACAGCCACATACATCTAGACACTCTTACCTCCTCCCAAGAACTCGACACTCCTTTCACCAACACAGACATTAAAACTCTCCTCAGACACCTTCCTCCAAAGGCTCCTGGTGCCTCTGGCCTAAACCATATTATCCTGAAACACCTTCCTGACTCTATCATTACTGCCTACACAAACCTCCTCAATGCCTCCCTTGCCTCTGGATACTTCCCTTCCCTCTTCAAAGCTGCTACTGCTATCCTCCTTCCTAAACCCAATAAAGACCACTCTGACCCTAGAAACTATCGCCCTATCAGCCTCCTCGAAACTTTAGGAAAACTCTTTGAAAAACTCATTAATCATCGCCTTCGCAGATACCTGGAACATAATTCTCTACTTTCAGATGGCCAGTTTGGCTTCAGAACACACAGATCCACACAGGATGCCATTAACATCATTCTCAACTACATCCACATAAACACAAAACAAAGAAACAGGACAGCCCTGGTTGCAAAAGACGTTGAAAAAGCTTTTGACACTGTGTGGCACGAGGGGCTCAAGTACAAACTCTGCACTAACTTCAACCTGCCTCTCAATACTCGTAAACTCCTCTGCAACTTCCTAGACGGCCGTACCATGAGAATCAAATTCCAAGGCTGTTACTCTGACTACTTCACACTAAATGCTGGAGTACCCCAGGGATCTGTCCTTTCCCCTACCCTCTACATTTTATACACTAACGACATTCCAACACCTGTATACCACAACTCCATCACACTAGCCTATGCAGACGACATTACACAACTTATCACTCATGCCAATATAGATACACTCACACACAAAACACAAAATGAGGTTGACAGGATAGCCATCTGGGAACAAAAATGGAGGATCAAAACCAATGCAGCAAAATCCAGCATTACGTATTTTAACTACAGGAAACGTGATCCTCCATTACCTGTCGAACTCAGAACAGCTGACACCCGCACTTACTTCCCTATCACACAATCTGTCACTGTCCTTGGCGTTAATCTTGACTACCTTCTTCGTTTACACGGACACATTCACTCAAGGCATGCAATAGCTAGTAAGGCCCTTGCGGGCCTCTACAAGCTGAAACATGCCTCTCAACGCACCAAACTACACCTCTACAAATCCCTAATACGTCCTCTGATAACTTACTCTCCTCTAGCCCTCTCTCTTGCAGCAAAAACAAACTTACTTAAACTGCAGCGTGTCCAGAACAAGGCGCTGCGCTGGGTGCTTGATGTCAGATGGGAGGACTTCGCCACAAGCGAGTCTCTCCATGCCCAGTTAGACGTCCCTGCGCTGAATCTGTACTGGAAGAGGCTCAGTGACAGACAGATAGACAAACTTGAGACACGACATGACTACTGGACCTCTCTCCTTGACGAAGACATTCGCAGACCCACAAACCAACACAACCTTTTCTACTCCTTGCATGATCCTGCTCCTAACCCTACTTACAAATAACCTTGGATCCGCTGACAGGTACCTTCTAAGACAGGTACCATTCTCTGACCCACGTTCGCCTTAGCTTTTTTGGGTTAAGACATGACTCAGTTCTGCACTCCTCTCTAGCTCTAAACGTCGCAAGTCCCTTACTCCCAGCTCACCCCACCGGAGTCCCAACAGAAGAACCGGAATTTCTCTTTTCAATATCTGTCCCACGATCGCCTTTGCTGCTGGGTTAAGCCCTGGCTCTATTTCTACGACTAAGAACACTCCTCTCCAGCACTATTCTTCGTCTGTCCCGTCTTCCCCGCTCATCCCATTTGGGATCTTACCTGAACTTTCGTTCGTTCGTTCTTCTGTTATATGGAGACCAGAACTGAGCTGCATAATCTAGGTGAGGCCTTACTAATGATGTATAAAGCTGCAGTATGACCTCTGGACTTCTGTTACTTACACTTCTTGATATAAATCCAAGTAATCTATTTGCCTTATTACGTACGCTTAGGCATTGCTGTGGAAATAAATGGTATAAAATACCGACACAATGGAAACATAAACACATACGCAGTACAATGTGATCCTTTATTGACAACGTTTCACCCACACAGTGGGCTTTTACAAGTCACACACGGATCTACCTGGGGTGTATGTATGTATGTATAATGTTCGCCAAGACCGTAGTCCTGCCACGGGTCTCAATCTTGCGATGACCCGTCTCTGGCTCCCGAGGGAGAAAGGTTTCTACAATGATGCGACATATGCTCTTCAAGCACTCTTCTGGTCAGTTCAACTGGTGCATCTCATAAGCAACAACACCGTATGTACTCCTAACTATGGACACTAGCGAGGAGGAGGATATGTCGTTATCACAGGCAACAGCTTGTCTGGTTCGTTGACTCCATGGTACACTAGTGTGGCCGCAGTCATCTCTGGTTCCTCTTCGGGAGGGAATATCACTCCTAGTTGCCTGCGGAGTGTCTCAGTAACTTCGCACTCCAGAAGATAGTGTGTTAGGGGCCTCTGGACAACGTGCTGACAGTACTGGCACATCTCCTCCTCAGCCTTGTCTACCATCATCTTGGCTGTGGGAAAGCCCAAACGAAGCCGATGGATGGCGGTACACTGCGCTCTGGACCAGCTTCTATCATATGGAGGGGGTTCTCCCTGAGTCGCTGCTCGGTACCACTGTTGAGATGGGGTATCACCTAAGACCTCCCCCATAAGTTTCTTGGCTCTGGCAGCCACCAGTTTGGTCTGTCGTAGGCTGATTGGGACAGTAATCCCAACATGTGGATAGTCTGTTGCTGCCTTGGCTGCATCATCTGCCGCCTCATTTCCCCGGATGCCAGCATGGCTGGGGATCCAGTTCAATGTCGATCTGTTACCCTGAACTTCTAAGGCTGTCATTATGCTCAGGATCGATGTGATGAGGTGAACATTGTCCTGTGGTTGAGGATGGGAGAGGGCATTGATTGCAGACGTGGAATCAACATGTATGACAGGTCGGAGTCGATGTCGTAGGGCATGTGACAATGCCTGCTGAATCGCCACCAGCTCAGCTTGAAGGATCGTGCAGAGGTCAGGGAGTCGCCAGCCTTGTGTGTGACCATTGTGGTACAGTCCAGCTGCTGCTCTCTTCCTGTCAGGGTCGACAGAACCATCTGTGAAATACACTGCACATGTGCCTCCCTCTGCCAGTGCCATGCTTGTCTCAGCATGATTGCTGAGAGTGTCTTGACTGCAGAGACGCTTAGAGATGGGTAGCTGCATGATGCAAACATCGGCTAGGTCTGGGCGCCAGGGAGGTGTTGGATGGTACCCAGCAACAGGAAGGTCACAACTCTTCTCAAGGAGTAGTTGTATAGGCAGCAGCTTCCGCCCAGCAGCACAAAACGAACGAATCCAGGAGTAGTCCGTGAAGAGTGTGGGATCTTGTGCCATGGTTGTCAATATCCGTCTCCATAGTGGGGTACCTTGCTGCCTGTGCAGAATCGTGGCCACTTTGCAGGCGTTTATGTATCTTACTCTGTCAGCCAAGGAAGGAAGCCGGGCCTCAGATCTGAGACATACTGTGTTGGTCCAGATGGGGGCCCCAAGCATAGTTCTTATCGCCTGATTTTGTACGACCTCCACTCTTTGCCTGCTCTGCGGGAAGAGATGAGCTAACGCCGGTGCACCGTAGTCAATGAGCGAGCGTATAGCTTGTATATAGTACAAGCGAAGTATATCTTTGCTTGCCCCTGCACGGTGCCTCGTCATGGCTCTCATGGCGTTGAGTCTGAGTAGAGCACGTGACCTGACATACTCGGCCTGTTTCTGAAAGGTCAGCTTTTTATCAATGTAGATTCCCAAGTACAGGTAGGAGCCTGTCCACTCAAGTTCTATATCCTGAATACGTAATCTATTCACAGGATCTGGTCCCTTGAACATCATTGCAAGAGATTTCTCGGCCGAGATTTGAGGCCTAGTTCCTTGCAAGACTGCGTAATTAGGTCCAAAGCTCTCTGAGCCTGTCGTTCTAAATTGCCTTTCCCATTCACTACGAGTGCAAGATCATCAGCATAGCTGAGGAGCTGTGTACCACTATGAAAGGGAAGGCTCACAAGTTCCTGCATAAGAATGTTAAACAGGGTAGGACTGAGCACACCTCCTTGTGGCGTACCGTTTTCCAGGGATTTAAAGGAAGAGTAGTGTCCCTGAAAGCTGACAAAGGCCTGCCTGCCCCTAAGGTAGGACTCTATCCAGGCCAGGAGGCGTCCTTTGATTCCCTTCCGAGCTAGTATTCCCAGAATTGCTGTGGGGCTGGCTAGCTCAAATGCCTTTTCAAGGTCGAGGTAGACGACAATACTAGGTTTTTTGTTACTGTCAGCAATCTGGCTTAGTAGAGTGGTTATGCACTCTGCTGTACCCACTCCTTTGGTGAAGCCAAATATGTGATGATGAGAGGGTCCAAGTTTCCATAGGAGGCGGTTTAACACCATCCTCTCAGCAGTCTTGGCTAAGCAGCTGGTCAGCGATATGGGTCTCATACTGCCTGGGTCCTTGGGCTTTGGAATTGGTACGATGGTAGCTTTCTTCCAAGCTGCGATGTTGCCACGAATACTCGCCGGGCACTTGCTATGAGTAACATCAACGTTTCCACCATAAACACATCATCTATCAAAGACCTCACTACGAAACGCAGCCCCACACCTCTAACTTCTACAGCAGGCGTCTACACTATCCCCTGTGGGTTCTGTCCCAAGAAATATGTAGGCGAGACAGGCAGAAATCTTGCAGTCCGCCTGAATGAGCATCGAAATGCCTCTAACAGAGACGATGTAAGGTACGCCTGTGTCCTCCACAGAGACTCCGCGGGGCATTTGATGAACTGGAACGAGGCTCAACTCGTTCTCACCGAACCAGACCTCAGACGCCGACGGTGCCTAGAAGCCTCACTAATCGCCGTCACCGACACTATAGAACGCAACAATGGAAACTACAAAATTTCAAAAACATTGGCATACATGATACTTAAGCAGCACCAACCCAACAACACAGGAGTCACATGATTTCATCGTCTACCCGTCCTCATCATAGGTAGAGGTTGTTTCGATAAGGACCTGCCTCGCATGGGCCAGTAGGCCTTCTACAGTGTTCCTCCATTCTTATGTTCTTATGACATTCCTCAGGTCACGTGCGTCACATCTCACTCTGCCTATATATATAATGTCTTTCTACCTCTGTATGTTAGAAGTGATCAAGGTCCCAGGACCGAAACGTTTTCTAATAAATATGTTATAGTGTTTGCTTACGTGTCTTTCTAAACCAACTTGTCGGTATTTATTACCAAGGTTTATACCATGTGTCTTACCTAACATCCTGTCTGTGAGCCATGACTCGATCCATGAGAGCACTTTTCCCCCAATGCCATGAGCTGCCACTTTCTTTAACAGTCTTTGGTGCGGAACTCTATCAAAAGCCTTACTAAAATCTAAGTAAATAATATCAAACTCTTTATCGTGGTCAACAGCCTCAAAAGCTTTACTGAAGAAAGTTAATAAATTAGTTATACAAGACCGGCCTCTTGTGAATCCATGCTGAGTATCATTAATCAAGCTATGCTTATCGAGATGGCTTCTTATAATCTCAGCTATAATTGACTAGTAATTTGCCTACAATTGAGGTCAGGCTTATTGGGCGGTGATTTGACGGTAACGACTTGTCCCCTGTTTTAAAAATAGGAATTACATAAGCCATCTTCCACATATCAGACACTACACCTGTTTGAAGAGATAAATTAAAAATATTAGTTAATGGTTCACAGAGTTCCATTTTGCATTCCTTAAGAACCCTTGAAAAAACCTCATCAAGACCCGGCGACTTATTTTGCTTCAGTCTGTCTATCAGCTTCACACCCATTTCACTATTGACTGTGATGTTACATAATTTATCTTCTTCTAGCCCACTATAAAAATTAATTACTGGAATATTGTTAGTGTCTTCCTGTGTAAAAACCGAGAGAAAATAATTATTTAAAATCGAGCACATTTCATTCTCTTTGTCAGTAAGATGCCCATAGTTATTTTTAAGGGGACCTATCTTATCTCTAACTTTTGTTATATAGACCTGGAAAAAACTTTTTGGGTTAGTTTTAGAATCCCTAGCAACTTTAATTTCGTAGTCCCTTTTAGCTTTTCTTATACCCTTTTTAATGTCCCTCTTAATGTCAATATACTGATTCATAAGATGACCTTCACCTCTTTTGATACGTCTATAAATTCCTTTCTTATGCCCTAGTAGATACTTGAGCCTTTTATTCATCCATTTTGGGTCATTTCTATTTGATCTGATTTCTTTAAACGGGATAAACGTTCTTTGAGCAGCATGTATAGTGTTCAGAAAACTGTCATATTGATAGCTCTCTTCGTTACCCCAGTCAGCAGATGATAAGTGTTCTCTAAGCCCATCGTAATCTAAGCGAAAATCTGGGACTGTTACTGAGTTATCGCTACTATCGTACTTCCATTCAATGCTAAATGTAATTGATTTGTGGTCGCTAGTACCCAGTTCCTCTGAAATTTCTAAATTATTAACAAGGGATTCATTGTTTGCCAGAACTAAGACAAGCAGGTTATTTCCCCTTTTAGGTTCTGTGAAAAACTGCTTCAAAAAACAATCCTGAACTACTTCTAAGAAGTCGTATGATTCTAAATTCCCAGTCAAGAAATTCCAATCAATATGTCTAAAGTTAAAATCTCCTAGAATTACTACATTATCGTTCCTTGTGGCCTTAACAATTTCCTCCCATAGTAGTCTCCCTTGGTCCCTATCTAAATTTGGGGGACGGTATATCACTCCTAAAATCAGTTTTTCATGCCTCTGAAAATTCTATCCAAACAGACTCTGTATGTGTTACTTCAGACTTAATACCCGTTTTTATGCAACAGTTCAATGCCACATACAATGCCACTCCACCCCTCTTCCCGATACTTCTATCTACTTGGAACAATTTAAAACCCTGAATGTGACATTCCGCAGGCATGTCCCGACTTTTTGAATTAAACCACGTCTCAGTTAAGGCAAATACATCAATGTTACCTGCACTAGCAACTAATCTCAACTCGTCCATCTTATTCCTAGCTCTACGGCTATTAGCATAATAAACATTGAAACACTCTCCTTTCTCTTTACCCTTCCTGCTCATTTCTGTTTTTCTACTAAACCTATTACTGTCCTTATCATCCAGTGTCACTGGCTTTTCAATATCTACCTCGTTCTGCTTGTTACTAGTTCCCCCAGAACTCATAATATTACTACACTGGGACTTCACTGTTTTCCTGCCAAAACCCATACCACTAACTATTCCTAGTTTAAAGTCCTAACAGCTCCCTCCACTGCAGTTGCCAGTGCTCCCACCCCAGACCTAGATAAGTGAACCCCATCCCTGGCATACATGTCATTTCTGCCATAGAAGAGGTCCCAGTTGTCAATGAATGTTACCGCATTTTCCTTACAGTATTTGTCCAGCCAGCAATTGACACCAATTGCCCTGGACAAGCATTCATTTCCAACTCCTCTCCTTGGCAAAATACCACATATGACAGGGCTCCCACCCTTCCTCCTAATTATCTCTATTGCTGACCTATACCTGCTAATCAGGTCTTCACTCCTACGTCTGCCAACATCGTTGCCTCCAGCACTGAGACAGATAATAGGATTGCTCCCATTACCTCTCATGATGTCATCCAGATGGCTAACAATATCCTCCATCCCAGCCCCAGGAAAGCAAACCCTCTGTCTCCTACTCCTGTCCTTCAAGCAGAACGCCCTATCCATATACCTAACTTGGCTATCCCCAACAACAACAATGTTCTTACCTTCCTTGGTGTCGTTCGTCGTGAGGTTCCCAGTAGTCGACTCACATTCGTCGGGTAGCACTGAGAATGTATTAGATGTTTCCACAACAGTTTCCACGGCAGTCTCTTTCTTCTTCATCGTTTCTACCTTTCCATTCGTCTTCTTGATCGTCAACTTCGTTCCCTGCTGTCCAACCACTGACCAGTTTCCTTTCTTGACCTGAGGACTCAAAACAAGAGGACTACTGCGAATCTTCTTGTTTTCCTCTGTCAGTCGCCGAATCTTCATCTTCGCCATCCTCAATTCTTCCTTAAGCTGTTGGTAAAGTTGCTCGATGGGGGGCATCTTGCTTCAATTCAGTGCCTTGACTTAGTGAGGTCAGACACGTCTCTTGATTATGCAGCTCAGTTCTGGTCTCCATATTACAGAATGGACATATGGACATAAATTCGTTAGAAAACATTCAGCGTAGGATGACTAAATAAATACATAGCATTAGAAATCTTCCTTATGAAGAAAGATTGAAGACTCTTAAATTACATTCACTTGTTAGACGAAGAATGAGGGGAGACATGATCGAAGTATATAAGTGGAAGATAGGTATTAATAAAGGGGATATTAATAAGGTCTTGAGGATATCTCTCCATGAGAGAACCCGCAGTAATGAATTTAAATTAGATAAGTTTAGATTTAGAAAGGACATAGGAAAGTATTGGTTTGGAAATAAGGCAGTTGATGAGTGGAACAGTCTACCTAGTTGGGTTATTAAGGCTAGGACTTTGGGTAGTTTCAGATTTAGGTTGGATAAGTACATGAGTGGGAGGGGTTGGATTTAAGTGGGACTTGCACATCAGAGCTTATTTCTTGGGTGGCATTGAAAATTGGGTTGGGCAAATGTTGTTTGTTAGTGGTATGAATTGTAAAGGACCTGCCTAGTATGGGCCAACAGGCCTGCTGCAGTGTTCCTCCTTTCTTATGTTCTTATTTATCTCCCCTTAGTGAGTGTTGCCTTCCTCTAGAGATCATAAATAAAAGTATATCCGCTTTATTTTGACCACTAGAAGAAACGTTACTTCTGACAACCAATAACAGAAGTTCTGTTTCACTTACGGAACAATTAACACAAGTTTAACTACCACCTCACAGGAAAACAAGTCAAAATATATAATAAAATGACGTTTGTAAGGTGAAAAATCTTGAATGTCTTCCTTCAAAAGCTTAATAAACGGTAACAGCTTGTGTAGTGTAATGCAACGCTAACCCAACCCAGGACTTTGCTGGTAAAAATTATTAGCTTTTTAAGGTCCGTCTTGTTAGTCCTCCACTCAAGTTGTCTTAAGAGTGGAGCTCATGAGAGAGAGAGAGAGAGAGAGAGAGAGAGAGAGAGAGAGAGAGAATTATTCATTGTTCCTCTTTTTGACTATTTGTAGATATTGTAGTAGAATTATGCTCGTTATGCATCGTCTTTATTAATTTATTCGTCCCATTCCTTTTTTAAAATTTCCTATAAAATTTGATTAAGAAATAATGGTGCCCGAATCAACATCCTCGTAATTGCGAGTACACGAATATACCCTGTACACCGTGTATGCCAGGCCTATATTGAAGTATGCAGCACCAGTTTGGAACCCACACCTAGCCAAGCATGTAAGGAAATTAGGGAAAGTGAAAACGTTTGCAACAAAACTCGTCCTGGAGGTAAGGGGCATGTCCTACAAGGAAAGGTTAAGCGAAATCGACCTGACAACTCTGGAGGACAGGAGAAATAGGGGGGATATGATAACGTTATATATAATACAGAGAGGAATTGACAGGGTGGACAGAGACAAGATATTCCAAAGATGGGACACAGCAACAAGGAGTCACATTTGGAAGTTGAAGATTCAGATGAATCACAGGGTTATTGAACACTCTGAGACTGTGAAAAATTAGTTCCTGACATCCCTATAGCTCATTTGTGTCTTTAATTTACAACTATGTGGTCAGTTTCATTTCCTTTAGCCTCTTCATAACTCGTTTCCCTTAGTTCCGGAACCAGTCTCGATAAATAGCGACCATAACCATCAGATGCAAAGTTCAGCACACTGCTAACCTCTAGATCTTCCTCGTTAAGTAAAGTCGCAGACCCAGTCACTGGAATCTACATGTAATTTCAGATTATCTTTGCCTTTCCCAATTTTTCATAGCATTGCATTTGCTGCAGTTGAATTCAGGTAACCACTTGTTTAAGCATCTTGCTCTGTGTACACACCTAGTTGTACTCGCCTAGTTGTGGTTGCAGGAGTCGAGATACAGTTCCTGCCCCGCCTCTTCAATGGTTGCTACTGGGTCACTCTTCCTGCTCCATGAGCTTTATCATACCTCTTCTAAAGCTATGTATGGATCCTGCCTCCACTACATCACCTCCCAGACTATTCCACTTCCTGACAACTCTGTGACTGAGGAAATGTTTTCTAATTATATATATATATATATATATATATATATATATATATATATATATATATATATCTTTTTCTTCTTTCAACAAACCGGCCGTATCCCACCGAGGCAGGGTGGCCCAAAAAGAAAAACTAAAGATTATCTTTTTAAATTTAGTAATATATACAGGAGGAGTTACTAATCCCTTGCTCCCGGCATTCTAGTCGCCTTTTACGACACGCATGGCTTACGGAGGAGGGAGAGAGAGAGGGAGAGAGAGAGAGAGAGAGAGAGAGAGAGAGAGAGAGCTGCTCTCTTCATAGTTTCTAGACACTTCCATTCTCTGTATCCTTTCATTCAATTGTGTTACAGTGGTACTTCTAAATCCCTGTTTTGGTGAACATGGAATTAACTAATGTCATCAAAACGTCATATAAGCGGCACTCTCAAAGCGAGCTCAATATCTGATTCTTGAATGGTGATACCCTGGTTAACACTACAGAATCACTCCTAGAAGACACAAAGAAAATATAAGATATGGTAAATAGTTTCTACCACCCGATAGATCTTAGAGGATATTAGTGCTGCTTTTCTAGAAGCTCGAGCCACTGATCCAGCCAATAGCACTGTTCTTGGTGCTCCTCTCGTGTCAAATGCTATGGATCTCATTCTAGAAAAAATCTTAGACATCAGGATAATGGAAGGCAGGATGAAAGGTACTAATACACTTGATGCCTTCTAACTACTCACCAATTGCTTGCCCCGCCCAAAACTCACTTCTTGACGTGCTCCCCAGCCTTGGAACAGTCCAAAACTCAAGGAAAATGACTCTCTCCTAGAGACCATGCTAGAGAGTGTATTGAATCTTTCCCTTGAAGATTGAGTAGGGGTGGAAGCCTCACTTCGTCAGGCCAGGAGGGAAGGGGAAAGGTTGAGAGTAAGTAAATCTTCCCAGATTGCTATACCTGTTTTCTTATCCTCCTCCATTGTATCGGACAAGGTAATAAACCAAATTCTTCCATATAACCTTAGTGGCTTAGTAGGAATAGAGGATTTAAGCTGTACCAGTGCCATTACCGAGTGTGACTGTTTGCAGGCCATTGCAGCACTGGTCTGCAAACAGTCCAGCTGGGATGGCCCCATTGCTGAAGGGTGCATAAAAACATTCTCAGGCCGTAACATCCAACAGGGAGATTGCCCGTCTCCAAGATGTAAGCGCACATCACTCCGGGGACTTCATCCTAACAGTTCTCATTTTGGCAATGGGAACTCGCCTCGACCTACAGACCCTCCGTATTGCAGTGGCTCTCCGCCTAACTGCCCCAATTTACACGGAATATACGTGTATTTGCGATGATGCGCAGGCCGACCAATATGGTCTACAGTCTCTAACACGGTCTAAACCACTCCAAAACTAAGGGTTGTTAAGTGAGACACAATGAAGTCAGTGACATCATAAAGTGGAGACTTGCTTTAGTTGGGTGCCCCGGCTGAGAGAGAGCTCCAATCCCTAGCATCCAGCAATACTCACATTCCCGTAATTCGCCCCAACTGGATCACCATCTATCCTTTGAAGAATGGCAACCTAATAGCATGGGACTATACCTGTGTGTCGACTCTGGCTGACACCTACATCAGTCGCATAAGTGGTTCGATCCATCGTCCATCTTTCTTGTTGATTCATTTACAGTCGTTTATTATGACATATCGAGAGAGAGAGAGAGAGAGAGAGAGAGAGAGAGAGAGAGAGAGAGAGAGAGAGAGTATACGAATGAAAAAAAAGGTGAAAAAGAAGAGCTTTCTTAGGAATAGTACAGAGAGAGAAATACGCAGAAAGGCGAGTACATGAGAGGAGATTTAGAGTGAAAGAGCAAGTACGAAGAGAGGGCAAGTGAGGGCGGGAAACGGGAATACATACATGCTGCTAAAAGGAAATACCGAGAGGAGTAAGTGAAAGAGACGTGGGAATGGGGCAAAGAGGGAAACAGGCTAAAAGTAGAGCGAGGGTGAATCACTTGAGGTAAGTGAGTGAGCCCATAGAGAAGGGAGGAAATGAGGTGGGTTGGTTAGGAAACTACGGAAGAATCTATTTAAAGTAGTGAGTGAGAGACGTGAGAGATAATGTAGAATAATAAAGCATTTTTTATATAAACTACACGAGAAGATAAGAATGATTACACTAAATATAGGGAACAGACAGGAAATTAAAGAATATGAGGAAGTTATGTGAAAAAAAAAGGTGGAAGACGTGGAAGGAGAAAGTGAGCAATGAAATGAGAGGGAAAAATTAAAATATAGTATAGATTAGAGAGAAGAGCAGGGAAATATATGGTTCCCAGTTGTTCTGCCTGTTAATGTAGCTACCACAATTTCTACCGTCGTTCATATCAAAAATATGGCAACAGAATCTTTGAAAAAAATTCTAAACTGATAACAAATATTAGGCCCCCTGGTAATAATGGCTTGTTAACCTGGTCGTAATGAGACTTGGAGCGAAAATAAACACAGCAGTAGTCTTTAAATTGTATTTTTTGTCAAGTATGATTATCGGTATTTACACTTATGTGCACTATGTACAAGAGTTTAGAAAGTAAGTTTATCATGGTAATCAAAAGGCAAAATAACAGCCAGAGACAGAGAGAGAACCGTGAGCAACCAGCAGCTGTATGAGTCTGGCAAGAGCTGACCGTGAGTGCTACCACATCACATCAGCAATTGTCCGAGCCACCTTATGATTGGTCAATGAACCAGGGTACTGATTTAACGAAGGGGCCCCTTAAAATCGTTAAACCTTTAGCACCCGGTTCGCTGGCTGGGAGGCAGCCTATATGGAGTGTGTACATACTCCGAATAAACTTCGCTGCTCAAGTTAGGAAAGGCAATTTTTACAGAAAAGATAGCTGATCTAAACTTCATAGAGTTGTTCTCTATGTCTTTTTTGAATTCACACATCCAAGCGTGAACTGCCCTGAGCTCTAGACATGTCTGTGCCTCAAATATCAATTTTGAATGCCATGACCCAGTAAGCCAGCGGAAGGTTTCGGTCAGATGACCTAAAGCTCCATTGACGGGTCATCATAAGACTAAAACCCGAGTCAGAAAATAATTGACCTCTTTTCTGACAAGTGTTACCTAACCTAACCTCTGTGACACCTTGTATTGTTCCCAGGTTGCAGACTTCACTGTTATGTTACCTCTCTCAGGATCATGAACCGCAAGTACTTTAATTAATTAAACATTCCAGCATTCCTGTCTGGCTAGATACACCGTGTGTGTCTAGCCAGACCTGAGGAGCAATTAGATTGCATAACAGTGTTGCCAAAACTTTTTTTTTTACAGAGACGGCGTCACTCCACCGTGGCGAGGAGTTTCTGCCTGGGAAAAAATATGATATTTTTCTGCAAACTTTAACTTGTAGGCTGACTGTAGAATGATAAGATCAATGAATTATTGCTCTTGAGACCCTGTCCCAGACTGTATTTCTATATGAACAGCCTGACCAGTGATACCAGCTATAAACTTAGTAAAAATAACAAAAATATATAGGTTTTCGCAAAAATTACCCTTTGATACCGCGAGTCAGGCTTCTTAAGGGTAAGAAAAGAGAAACTAGAGTATGAGTTTAGAGTGAGATATAGTGCTAATGGGAGTAGAATAACACCAGTTTTACAACCCCACGGCACGACTACCCGACTTACAATATCTTCTAATCTACAAGACTCAAGCATAAAGTTTCCTTGCTTTCCCCCTTACCACTATAATTTGGAATAAGAAGCGGGTATAACAGGTGACTTCTACTTGGCATTAACCTTTCATTATTTTATTAAAGGGCCAATAATTCAATATTATAGGAAAATAGCGGAGGCTAAGTAGTTAACATTATAGTCGTTATAAAGGATACAAGTCAGTAACACACATTACTAGTTTCTGGCCAATATTCCGGGTTCTAGAGGAGAGAGCTAGAGTTAGACACGAGGTTAGCTATCACGTTTTACATATATTAAAGTAACAGAGAGCAAATATGAACGAAATAAAAAAGGAAGATGAGAAAAAGTTGACTTTTCACTATAAGAAGGATAATGCCACAATCACCACCATTAAGAGGGAGGCTGCAACCATCACAACCAGAGAGAGGAAAGAATCTGCAGCCACAGAGGAGGAGGATGCTGTCAACACGACTGTCATCTACCACCACAGAGAGAGAGAGGGAGAGAGAGAGAGAGAGAGAGAGAGAGAGAGAGAGAGAGAGAGAGAGAGAGAGAGAGAGAGAGAGAGAGGGGGGGGGGAGGAAGGGGCAGCTGCAACCACCACAGAAAGGTAACAGGCTGACACCACTGCAACAGATAGAGAAAAAAGTTGTCATCATCACCACACAAGAAGGGAAAGAGGTTGTCACCACCACCATAGAGAGAAAAGGCCGTTAATTCCATCAGGGAAATGGAGGCTGCCACCCGGATTGGTGGCAGCCTCCACTTCTCCTTCCCTGTCAATCTTCTCCTTTAATGTAACGATGGTACATGACAGTGAAGGAGAAAGCTGACACTACCAAAGAAAGGGAGAAAGAAGCCAACCCTTCAAAGAGGGAGAAGACTGCAGCTACCACTAATGAGAGGGAAGAAGTTAACACCCCTCGAAAGAGAGCGAGGACGCTGCCACCAGAAATTCAGTACGAGAAGGCTGGTAATTCCACCAGGAAGGAGTGGGCTAAAACCTCCATTAACAACAAAGACAGGAAGGAGGCTGCCACTGCTACCATGGAGAGGGAGGAAGTAACCACTATCACCAAAGAGAGGGAAAGAAGGCAGCAACCATTACAATAGAGAGAGAGAAGGCTGCCAACATCACCAGAACAAAGAAGGTTGCCAACACAACCAGAACAGAGAGAGAAGACTGCCAACACCACCAGAACAGAGAGAGAAAACTGCCAGCACCACCAGAAGAGAGAGAGAAGGCTGCCAACACCACCAGAAAAGAGAGAAAAGGCTGCCAAAACCACCAGAACAGACAGAGAAGGCTGCCAACACCACCAGAAAAGAGAGAAAAGGCTGCCAACACCACCAGAACAGAGAGAGAAAACTGCCAGCACCACCAGAACAGAGAGAGAAGGCTGCCAACACCACCAGAAAAGGCAATATAAACACAAATGCAGTATAATGTGATCCTTTATTGACTACGTTTCGCCCACACAGTGGGCTTTTTCAAGTCACAAACAGAACTACCTGGGGTGGAAGGAACGCGAGTATTTATAGTCCGGCTGAGGTCAGGTGAAGAATGCTGCATCTGATGATGTACCGAGTGGGGCTATAGAGTCTAAAAACTTGGGTAGCTTGGAAAGGAGATTGGATAAGTTTGTGAGCAGACCTTCTACAATGTTCTTATGTGGGATAGCGATGAAGAAGTTTCTTGGCAAGTGGTTCAGCTATGTTATAGAAGCCACTATTCTGGTTAAAGTTGTCGGATATAGAAATAAGTGATGATTCCAGGATTCTTCGGTATTGAGTGTTGTCTTCTGTGGCGATAAGTCTTGAGTTTCTGTAGTTTATCAAGTGGTTGTGTGAATTACGGTGTTGTACGCAGGCATTCCTTATGTCGTCAGACCTGCTTGCGTACTGGTGTTCTAAAATACGTGTTTGGAGGTCCCTTGATGTTTCGCCCACGTATAACTTGTTGCAGTCATTACAAGGGATTATGTATACCCCTGCAGAGGATGGAGGCTTGTCCTGCCTACTACTGGTGATGTCCTTGATGGTCGTGGTTGTGGAGGTAGATACTTGGAATGATGTTTTGGCAAAGATGTTGGAAACATGTTTGGCAATGGAGTTGGTGGGAAGGACTATGTATCTCTTCTCGGCAGTAGTAGTAGCCAGTAGTAGGCAGGACAAGCCTCCATCCTCTGCAGGGGTATACATAATCCCTTGTAATGACTGCAACAAGTTATACGTGGGCGAAACATCAAGGGACCTCCAAACACGTATTTTAGAACACCAGTACGCAAGCAGGTCTGACGACATAAGGAATGCCTGCGTACAACACCGTAATTCACACAACCACTTGATAAACTACAGAAACTCAAGACTTATCGCCACATGAAAAAGCCCACTGTGTGGGCGAAACGTAGTCAATAAAGGATCACATTATACTGCATTTGTGTTTATATTGCCATTGTGTCGGTATTTTATACCATTTCCACCACCAGAAAAGAGAGAAAAGGCTGCCAACACCACCAGAACAGAGAGAAAAGGCTGCCAACACTCCCAGAACAGAGAGAAGGCTACCAACATCACCAGAACAGAGAGAGAAGGCTGCCAACACCACCAAATGGGAAGAGGCAGCAACCACCATCATTACCATGAGAGGAGGGAGGCTGTTATCAGCATCACAGACTGGAGGGAGGCTTCCAACATCAACACTAGTATCACAAACTGGAGGGAGGCTTCCAACATCACCACCAGTATCACAGACTGGAGGGAGGCTTCCAACATCACCACCAGCATCACAGACTGGAGGGAGGCTTCCAACATCACCACCAGTATCACAGACTGGAGGGAGGCTTCCAACATCACCACCAGTATCACAGACTGGAGGGAGGTTTCCAACATCAACACTAGTATCACAGACTGGAGGGAGGCTTCGAACATCACCACCAGTATCACAGACTGGAGGGAGGCTTCCAACATCACCACCAGTATCACAGACTGGAGGGAGGCTTCCAACATCAACACCAGTATCACAGACTGGAGGGAGGCTTCCAACATCACCACCAGTATCACAGACTGGAGGGAGGCTTCCAACATCAACACCAGTATCACAGACTGGAGGGAGGCTTCCAACATCACCAGTATCACAGACTGGAGGGAGGCTTCCAACATAAACACCAGTATCAAAGACTGGAGGGAGGCTTCCAACATCACCACCAGTATCACAGACTGGAGGGAGGCTTCCAACATCACCACCAGTATCACAGACTGGAGGCTTCCAACATCACCACCAGTATCACAGACTGGAGGGAGGCTTCCAACATAAACACTAGTATCACAGACTGGAGGGAGGCTTCCAACATCACCACCAGTATCACAGACTGGAGGGAGGCTTCCAACATCACCACCAGTATCACAGACTGGAGGGAGGCTTCCAACATCAACAGTAGTATCACAGGAGGGAGGCTTCCAACATCAACAGTAGTATCACAGGAGGGAGGCTTCCAACATCACCACAAGTATCACAGACTGGAGGGAGGCTTCCAACATCACCAGTATCACAGACTGGAGGGAGGCTTCCAACATAAACACTAGTATCACAGACTGGAGGGAGGCTTCCAACATCACCACCAGTATCACAGACTGGAGGGAGGCTTCCAACATCAACACTAGTATCACAGACTGGAGGGAGGCTTCCAACATCACCACCAGTATCACAGACTGGAGGGAGGCTTCCAACATCAACAGTAGTATCACAGGAGGGAGGCTTCCAACATCACCACCAGTATCTCAGACTGGAGGGAGGCTTCCAACATCAACACTAGTATCACAGACTGGAGGGAGGTTTCCAACATCAACACTAGTATCACAGACTGGAGGGAGGCTTCGAACATCACCACCAGTATCACAGACTGGAGGGAGGCTTCCAACATCACCACCAGTATCACAGACTGGAGGGAGGCTTCCAACATCAACACCAGTATCACAGACTGGAGGGAGGCTTCCAACATCATCACCAGTATCACAGACTGGAGGGAGGCTTCCAACATAAACACCAGTATCAAAGACTGGAGGGAGGCTTCCAACATCACCACCAGTATCACAGACTGGAGGGAGGCTTCCAACATCACCACCAGTATCACAGACTGGAGGCTTCCAACATCACCACCAGTATCAGACTGGAGGGAGGCTTCCAACATAAACACTAGTATCACAGACTGGAGGGAGGCTTCCAACATCACCACCAGTATCACAGACTGGAGGGAGGCTTCCAACATCACCACCAGTATCACAGACTGGAGGGAGGCTTCCAACATCAACAGTAGTATCACAGGAGGGAGGCTTCCAACATCAACAGTAGTATCACAGGAGGGAGGCTTCCAACATCACCACCAGTATCACAGACTGGAGGGAGGCTTCCAACATCACCAATATCACAGACTGGAGGGAGGCTTCCAACATAAACACTAGTATCACAGACTGGAGGGAGGCTTCCAACATCACCACCAGTATCACAGACTGGAGGGAGGCTTCCAACATCAACACTAGTATCACAGACTGGAGGGAGGCTTCCAACATCACCACCAGTATCACAGACTGGAGGGAGGCTTCCAACATAAACACTAGTATCACAGACTGGAGGGAGGCTTCCAACATCACCACCAGTATCACAGACTGGAGGGAGGCTTCCAACATCAACAGTAGTATCACAGGAGGGAGGCTTCCAACATCACCACCAGTATCACAGACTGGAGGGAGGCTTCCAACATCACCAATATCACAGACTGGAGGGAGGCTTCCAACATAAACACTAGTATCACAGACTGGAGGGAGGCTTCCAACATCACCACCAGTATCACAGACTGGAGGGAGGCTTCCAACATCAACACTAGTATCACAGACTGGAGGGAGGCTTCCAACATCACCACCAGTATCACAGACTGGAGGGAGGCTTCCAACATCAACAGTAGTATCACAGGAGGGAGGCTTCCAACATCACCACCAGTATCTCAGACTGGAGGGAGGCTTCCAACATCACCACCAGTATCACAGACTGGAGGGAGGCTTCCAACATCAACACTAGTATCACAGACTGGAGGGAGGCTTCCAACATCACCACCAGTATCACAGACTGGAGGGAGGCTTCCAACATCAACAGTAGTATCACAGGAGGGAGGCTTCCAACATCACCACCAGTATCTCAGACTGGAGGGAGGCTTCCAACATCAACACTAGTATCACAGACTGGAGGGAGGCTTCCAACATCACCACCAGTATCACAGACTGGAGGGAGGCTTCCAACATAAACACTAGTATCACAGACTGGAGGGAGGCTTCCAACATAAACACCAGTATCAAAGACTGGAGGGAGGCTTCCAACATCACCACCAGTATCACAGACTGGAGGGAGGCTTCCAACATCAACACTAGTATCACAGACAGGAGGGAGGCTTCCAACATCACCACCAGTATCACAGACTGGAGGGAGGCTTCCAACATAAACACTAGTATCACAGACTGGAGGGAGGCTTCCAACATAAACACCAGTATCAAAGACTGGAGGGAGGCTTCCAACATCACCACCAGTATCACAGACTGGAGGGAGGCTTCCAACATCAACACTAGTATCACAGACAGGAGGGAGGCTTCCAACATCACCACCAGTATCACAGACTGGAGGGAGGCTTCCAACATAAACACTAGTATCACAGACTGGAGGGAGGCTTCCAACATCACCAGTATCACAGACTGGAGGGAGGCTTCCAACATCAACACCAGTATCACAGACTGGAGGGAGGCTTCCAACATCATCACCAGTATCACAGACTGGAGGGAGGCTTCCAACATCACCAGTATCACAGACTGGAGGGAGGCTTCCAACATCATCACCAGTATCACAGACTGGAGGGAGGCTTCCAACATCATCACCAGTATCACAGACTGGACGGAGGCTTCCAACATAAACACTAGTATCACAGACTGGAGGGAGGCTTCCAACATCATCACCAGTATCACAGACAGGAGGGAGGCTTCCAACATCACCACCAGTATCACAGACTGGAGGGAGGCTTCCAACATAAACACTAGTATCACAGACTGGAGGGAGGCTTCCAACATAAACACCAGTATCAAAGACTGGAGGGAGGCTTCCAACATCACCACCAGTATCACAGACTGGAGGGAGGCTTCCAACATCATCACCAGTATCACAGACTGGAGGGAGGCTTCCAACATCAACACCAGTATCACAGACTGGAGGGAGGCTTCCAACATAAACACCAGAGAGAGGAAAACAAATATCACTACCCTCTCGGAGAAGAAAAGGCAGCCACTGTAACAACAGATTGGCACGAGGCTGCCACCACAGAAAGGCTTCTAACACTGTAACCACTGCCACCACTAGCACGGCAACCATTTACATCACAGAGAAGGAGGAGCTGCCACGTCGACACCCACAGAGAGGGAAGAGCTGCCGCTGCCACCACCACCGCCACACAGGAGGAGGAGCTTCCACCACTACAGAGAGGGAAAAAGCTTCCACCACCACGATGGGGAGGAAAGGCTCCCACCACCACCATGGGGAGGAAAAGCTCCCACCACCACCATGGGGAGGAAGAGCTCCCACCATCGGTACGACACCGACGCGCCGCAGTACACATAATACTCTTAATAATGGTACACGCTGGTGGGTACGACGCCGCAGTGGCTGGAGCAAAAAACTGGCCACTCATCCATACAGAGCTTCAGATCCATGGATGTGTTGTGTAAGATTCAGTGTGGCTGTGTGTCTTAGCACTGCAGAGTACCTAGGTGTTAGTAGTACAACAAAACAACAGCATGTTAACAGTACTCCGTAGCACCCGGGTGTTAACAGTACTCCATAGCACTTAGATGTTAACAGCACTCCACCCCTCCCGGAGGTTAGCAGTTCTTCGGAGCACCTGACTAATAACAGCACTCCGCTGCACACCGGTGTTGGCTTCCCGAAGGGGGTGTAACTATTTTCCAGGGTAGGTGCGACCCCATTGCAAAATTAAGGAATATGTTGCGTATTTACGATTTACTCCTTAAACAGACGCTTCTGAATGGTTATAAATAACAAAGTTAAGATTGAAAACTATTTTTATTTCTATTGAAATAAAGAGGACTTTTGTGAATTTTTGCATTTAGAATTTTGAAGGAATGAAGTGAAGGGGGGTTGGAAATGAGGACCAGCTGCGACACGGCGCACCTCCCAGAATAAATTAAAAACTACTGTTCTAGAGAATACGCCTGTTAGTAGAGTACCTAGGTGTTAGCATACATTAAAGCACCTACCTGGTTTAAATCTATATAAGTGAGGGGCGGGTCAGTGCTACAGTGAGTGTACAATACTGTATAAATATCATTATGTTTGTGGGAAAAGATAAGCCTGTTGTAGTCATATAACGCCTGGGAACGAGAGATTACCAGGTAAATTACAAGGAATTCCAAGGTAATGATAATTTCTTGGATCAAGAGCCCTCTAATAGCTTGAATGCATTCTCCACATTCTCCCCATTAAAGAGGCTACAGTGGATAGATTGTTCTGAATCACAGTGTACTTGATTGCTGTTCAGTCTCTTTATTTAACATAATATAGTAGTTGGTAAAGAATCAGTAACACGAAAATTAATGTTTTTTCTTTTTAGGTAAAAAAAAAAATAGGAGCTTTACGTAAGTTGACCTGAAAAATGATTGACTTAATTATTTTTGCCATCACAGTACAGTACTTATATATAGGGTTAGTACACGCTAGTCCCTGGGCTAGTACACGCTAGTCCCTGGGCTAGTACACGCTAGTCCCTGGGCTAGTATACGCTAGTCCCTGGGCTAGTACACGCTAGTCCCTGGGCTAGTACACGCTAGTCCCTGGGCTAGTACACGCTAGTCCCTGGGCTAGTACACGCTAGTCCCTGGGCTAATACACGCTAGTCCCTGGGCTAGTGCACGCTAGTCCCTGGGGTCGGATACAACTGATTCCACGAAAACGTTTTCCTCGTTTCTGTTGATTTTTCTGAGGCATTTGCAGTAATTTAGAGGGACCAGAGGTAAATCTGACTACACGGACAGTTAGCCGTGTGAGTTTGGCTTTAAGTAAAATGTTGTTGGGAGAAGAGTTGTTACACCTATAGACATAACCTCCATCACTGTGAGGTGGTAACACGAGTAACGCAACAGCACTCGCCTAACGTCGGACTGGAATCACTGATATATGTAAATGAAAGGAAAGGTGGACGGGACTCGAACCGTAGTCCAGAGAGTAACGCTTTACCACTGAGCTAAGCAGCTTCCAATAGGAATATTTTACGAAAGTCACTACTGTATCCTGTCTGCGTCAGACGCCAGTGTCTGTGATCCAACTGTATTTTCCCACAGCCCCAGCAGTCTTTACAGCAAATCTATCCTCACCTCCTTAAAAACCAGTCTAAAAACTCGATTTAATTCGTAATGAACTACTGTCGTTCATTACGACTTAAATAGAGTTCGATACTATACTCAGCACTTTACAGTAACAAACATATATACATAAAAATATTGCGGCCAGCAGCATTCGAACCCACGATAAGAACATAAGAAGGAACACTGCAACAGGCCTACTGACCCATGCGAAGCAGGTCCATGCCACACTCAGGCCTAGAACAATGACCACCTAGTCAGGTCACTTCCACTTAAGGAAGGAGCACTGCACCAGACCTGGTAGCCCAAGCTAGTCGGGTCCAACTCATACCCACCCACACCCACTCATGTATTTATCCAGCCTACACAAGGTCTTAGCTTCTATGACGGTACTCAGGAGTTTGTTCCACTCATCCACAACTCTATTACCAAACCAGTGCTTTCCTATGTCCTTCCTGAATCTGAATTTTTCCAACTTGAAACCAACGCTACGAGTCTTGTCTTGGCTGGATATTTTCAGCACGCTATTTACAACCACTTTATTTATTCCTGTTTTCCATTTATACACCTCAATCATATCCCCCCCTAATTCTATGCCCTCCTAGAGAATGCCGATTGAGGGCCCTCAGTCTATCCTCATAAGGAAGATTTCTGATACATGTGATCAACTTTGCCATCCTCCTCTGTACGTTTTCCAGTGCATTTATATCCATTCTGTAATACTGTGACCAAAACTGTGCAGCATAATCTAAATGAGGCCTAACCAAGGATATATAGAGTTGAAGAACAACCTGAGGACTTCTATTATTTATACTTCTAGATATGAAGCCAAGGATTCTGTTAGCTTTATTGCGAACACTAATGCACTGTTGTCTTGGTTTCAGATTACTGATAACCAGAACTCCTCAATCCTTTTCGCAATCAGTAGCATTAAGATCTACACTATTCAGTTTATAAGTGGCATGGTTATTGTCCTGACCAACATTTTGCACTTTGCATTTGTCTATATTAAACTGCATCTGCTACTTCTCCGACCACTGCATCAGTCTATTCAAATCATCCTTAAGTGCACTAATGTCCTCATTAGAATGAATTGGACGGCCTATTTTGGTGTCATCAGCAAATTTGCTTATGTCGCTATTTATTCCCTCATCTATGTCGTTTATGTAAATTGTGAACAAGAAGGGGCCCAACGCTGTCCCCTGTGGAACACCGCTTGTGACGTGCCCCCATTTTGATTTCTCCCCATTTATGCAAACTCTTTGCTGCCTATTTGTCAACCATGCCTCTACCCAGGAAAAAATTTCTCCTCCTATTCCGTGTGCCTTAAGTTTCCACAAAAGTTTCTGATGTGGAACTCTATCGAAAGTCTTACTGAAGTCCATATACACAATATCATATTCATTACCATATTCTACCTCCTCAAACACCTTAGCGAAAAAAGTTAGTAAATTCGTAAGACAGGAACGCCCCTTAGTAAAACCGTGTTGAGATTCATTTATCAATTTATGCCTATCAAGATGGCTACGAATTGCTTCGGCAATTATTGATTCCATAAATTTTCCCACTATGGAGGTAAGGCTTATTGGTCTATAGTTCGAAGCCAAGTACCTGTCACCTGCCTTGTAAGTAAGTATTACATTTGCCATTTTCCACTCAACAGGCACTATGCCAGTTTGTAGTGATATGTTGAAAAGATTAGCCAACGGTTTGTAAAGTTCCTCTTTACATTCCTTTAAAACCCTTGCAAACAATTCATCAGGACCTGGGGATTTGTTAGGTTTTAATTTCTCTATTTGTCTGAGGACCATGTCACTAGTTACCGCAATCGTGCATAGTTATTATCGTCCTTTTCTACATAATCTTATATTTCAGGAATTTCGCTAGTATTTTCCTGGGTAAAAACTTAGAGGAAGTAAGAATTGAAAATTTCACACATCCTTATCACTGTCAGTGATCTGACCTGAGTTACTCTTAAGTGGGCCAATCTTGTCCCTAATCTTACTTCTGTATACCTGAAAGAACCCTTTTGGGTTAGTCTTCGAATCCCTTGTGACCTCAGCCTCATAATCCCTTATTGCTTTTCTTATTCCTTTTTTTATATTTCTCTCTTTAATTGAATATATTGATTTCTTAGCTGCCATTCCTCTTTTGATATGCTTATATATGCCTCTCTTTTGACCAATGAGATGTTTTAATCTATTGTTCATCCATTTGGGATCATTCTTGTTAGATCTAATTTCCCTACTCGGAACAAAAGTTGACTGAGCAGCTAGAACTATGCTCTGAAAAACGTCATATTGGCAACCAAGATCACCTACCTGACCCATAGTCAGATCATCCAAATTTAGCCCACCCAGGTAATTTTTCAGTCCCATGTAATCAGCCAAACGGAAGTCTGGGACAGAGACTTGATTGCAGTTTGCTGGGTAATTCCATAATATATTGAAGCTAAGTGATTTGTGATCACTTTCCCCAAGCTCATAATTAACCTCAAGTTTATTAATTAGTGAATCTTTGTTGGCAAGAACCAAGTCAAGCAGATTGTTTCCTCTAGTTGGTTCTGTCACAAACTGAACCGTATCAAGAAAGTCACTAGATTCAAGATTTCTTGTCAAATTGTTCCAATCAATTTGTCTAAAGTTAAAATCCCCCATTAACACAACATTTTCATATCTAGACGCCTTCTGAATTTCGAACCCACGTTGGTAGTTGTCCACGAGTGTGGATAGAGTGGTGCAGAATGTAGTATCTCTCGTGAGGTCAGAACACACAGGAAGTGAATGAAATAGCTCGAGACCATGCTTGAAGTGTATTGGTTTTTAGAGGCATCTGTAGCTGAGTGGTTTAAGAATTATTTCAAATCCAAAGACGAAAAAATTGTATTCATAGTGGATAAGGAAAATGTCGTAAACATGTTGTGAACATGTTAAATGGTAGCTTCCTTAGGTTTACACTTTCTATCCTTTGTACAAACTTTATGTAAAGTAAACGGCTTGAAGTCCTATATAGATAAGTAGAACTCATTTTATTTCACCAGGTCTGAATTTGATGCAAAAATTTAATTTACGCAAACTTTGTCCTAAGTAACTGCTGTATACCGTCATTATTAGGTATCTCCGAAGGGAAACCTTAGGAGTTTGCCTAATTTTTTTTATTTTTCTTCCTCCAACTTTCGTTTTTGTTTCAGTCATAACTTGAGAATGTCTCATTTAATCAGTTTCGCATTTTTGTGTATAGTGACATTCATGGCATAATCGGCATGTTCACCTGCCATAGAACTGAAGTTGCAGGACCCTTTTTCAGGATCCTGGAATGACTCAGATAACTTCCAAACCCTCAGTGGTATAGCTTCCAACGTTCGAAACACCTGCTTCCTAATTAGACGACGAAATTCAAGAATGTTGGTGTAGATTTGACCATTTTAACCTCTCTTCGTAGGGCGTATACACCCTTAGTTCCGGGACTAGTTTTGTTGCAAACCTATACACTTTCTCTAATTTCGTGAAGTGTTGGACCTAGTATGGGTACCATACTGGTGCTCCATACAACAATGTGGGCCTGACGAACGTGCGCGCGTGAAGTGTGTGTGTGTGTGTGTGTGTGTGTGTGTGTGTGTGTGTGTGTGTGTGTGTGAGTGAGTGAGTGAGTGAGAGAGAGAGAGAGAGAGAGAGAGAGAGAGAGAGAGAGAGAGAGAGTGTACTTGTGTGTATACTCAGTTGTATTTACTGGCTTCGAGATCCAGCTCCTGGCCATGCCTTCTAGGCTATTTTGATCCTTACCATACCTATTCCTGATGCTACTCTGTACTGAATTTGCCTCCACCACTTATATATAAACCACCAGGTGCAACTCTGCAGCAGTTCGAAGATCAACTACTGAAAACAGAGTACTCTCTTGAAAGCCTATAAAACTCACTCCAAATAGCAATGGCTGTAATAGCAGAGAGAATTTCAGGAGCTAGTTTGGATGTGCAATCTCACTCAACTGAACAACTTAAACTGCAACACATTCGCCTTATGAAAGCAAATAGGAGAATCGACCAGACTAGAAATTACCCAATTAAGGACAATCTAACTCAAAACATCTAATCATCACGGTCGGTTAAACAAATTTAACTTTAACATAAAGAACATCAACTAGGATCCAATGAATCATGACCTTACTGAAGTAAGCTGCCATAAACCAGTATTTCGAGTGGATGAACTAAATGGCATCAAAAGAGAGCTCCTGACACATACCATTACGAAGGAGGACAAGGTGCAGATTGCGATGGGAGAGGTGTGTCCACGATAGGTACCTCCATAAGTTCCTAAATTACTGGGAGGGCTTTAGAACCTAGAACTGTATTCCTTAGAACGTAGACGAGAAGGATTCATCATCATCTCCACATGGAATATAGTGGAGGGATTAGTACCACACCAACATACTGAAATAGACACAAGAGACTAGGTAGAATACCTTCTATGGAAAGAAGGGTAGCGATAAGTATACTAAGAAAGAACTTAGTAAGTGTAAAGGGACCACAACTCTTCAACATTTTCCCTTCGTGCATAAGAGTGAATACCAACAAACCTCAAGCTATCTTCAAGAGGGAAAAGGACAGATTCCTCAAAATAGTTCGTCATCAGCTGGGCTGTGGTGTATACAGTGAGCTGCAGGCGGCGGGCACTAACAGATCGATGGCCTCCAGTAAGAAACCCAGTCAACCTTCAGGAAACTACTGCTTCATCTAAGTCATTCTAGTTTTTTATTCACCCTTTGACTAAATAAATACTTTACATCTTATGGCTCATCTGTTTTTAACTTGCACTTCTACGTCCTTGATCCTGATCTTTCAAACTCACAGTCAACCCTTGTCTACGCTATCTCTTTTAGAATTTAGTATACAATGATCATATTTCCTCTTGTCCTCTCTGCTACATTCGTCAGGTTTATTTCCATCATCCTGTCCTCAGAGTGTCTCTCTCTCGTCTGGTACAAGCTCCTTCACTTGTTATATAAAGTATAGGCTCCATGCTGGGCTGAGTACTTATGTCGTCTACCTGGAGTCTACCTGGAGGGTATTCCGGGGATCAACGTCTCCGCGGCCCGGTCCATGACCAGGCCTCCCGGTCGATTAGGGCCTGATCAACGAGTCTGTTACTGCTGGCCGCACGTAATTCGACATAGGAACCACAGCCCGGTCCATACTTTGGGTATCTGTCGTGTGTAAGGTTCAGAAGGATCTGACAAATTCACACCTTCCACCATTTATCCCAAACCAACACACAACTCCACCAAATATAATAATACAACCACACAATTACTCAGACCCACCGTCAAAAAAAGGTCAGTTTAGGTCACTAGGATTATAATATCACACAGATATTTACTTTAGCTTTACACAAACAAGAAAAAAAATGGTAGCAAATGGTAGCATAAGTATAACCGAGCAGTCAAAAAGGCACATGGAACCGATTCCTATTATATAAATAATAAGAATCACCACCGTTTAGACACCATGTCATGTAGGGGGGTATTGGAACGTAAGAATATAAATGGGGGAATATGGGAGTAAGGGGTTATGTAGGCTGGGGATAGGCAGGCAAGGAGGTAGGAGAGATGATTACTCTACTCACCACAATACTCACCCTCTCACTACTTGAAATAAAATAATGAATAAAAAAGCAAATAACGGGGACAGTGAATATTACTATTCTACTCAAATACAGTTTATTATTAAGTCTTTGTGCAATAATATATTTGGGAACAGGAGAACATTATTGTGTTTAGATAAATTGGGTGGTACATATAAGCAGTGAGACAGGGAACACAATCAACTTGGCGAAAATGAATATAACTTACAATATAGTTCAGTGAACAGTTCACCACAGGTCTCAAGACCTACACAGCACGAGTAGCTCCAAGCCAGTACTCTGCCCAGTGTCTCCAACAGAGAGCCCCGTCAGAACAGAGCTCTGCCCCACGCCACAGCTCTGCTCGGCTCTCCCTACTAAGAGCTCTGCACACAGCAGCCGCTCCGCTCGAAGTCCCCCGATCATGCTCTTCCTTGGGCTTATATGGTGGTCCAAGCACCCTCCACAATGAGGTGTGCACCACATGTACGACCTGACGCCGAGATCTGACGCCAGTGACGAACAAAGGAGCTGAGACTTAAGCCGAAAAGGCGTGGCTGCTTAGCCACTTGCCAAGACAAGGTGACCATATAATTAGGTCTCCCTAGAGACCTCACAAGCCAGCTGAACTACATCACACTCTTCTGATAATCTTCTTCGTGACTTTGGATACTATACTCATCAGTGACACTGGCATGCAGTTTAATGCTTCATGTCTATCTCCTTTTTTTAAAAACTGGGACTACATTTCCTGTCTTCCATACCCCAGGTAGTCGCCCTGTTTCGATACATGTGTTGAAGATTGTTAGTGGCAGGCATAGTGCCTCTCCTCCCTCTCTTAGGACCCATGGAGAGATGTTATCCGGCCTCATCGCCTTTGAGGTATCTAGCTAGCCTAGCAGCCTCTTCGTCTTTCAGTAGTCCCTCCTGTCTCCTCTGTGAACACTTGTTTGAATCTTATGTTTAGTTCCTCACATACTTCTCGGTCGTTTCTTGTAATCTCCCCTCCTTCCTTAGCCTGATTACCTGATCTTTTACTGTTTTTTTCCCCCTGATGTGGCTGTACAACAGCTTCTGGTCAGATTTGGCTTTCGCTGCTATGTCATTTTTGTATTGTCGTTGGGCCTCCCTTCTTACTTGTGCATATTTGTTTCTAGTTCTACGACTGCTCTTTTTATTCTCCTGGGTCCTTTGCCTTCTATACTTCTGCCATTATCTAGCAGACTTTTAATTGATCTCTCTTCACCTTTGAGTGAACCAATGGCTCATCCTGGCCTTTTCGTTATTTCTGTTACCCTTTCTTTCAACCCTCTTCTCAACTTCCTTGCATATTGTTGTCACATATTCCATCATCTCGTTTACCGACTTCCCTGCCAGTGCCCTGTCTCACTGAACCTCGTGCAGAAAATTCTTTATGCCTCTGTAGTCACCTCTCTTGTAGTTTGGCTTCATTTGTCCTGGCCTTTCTACCTCCCTCTCCACTTGTAACTCTGTGTATTCGAAGCTTAGAACCAAGTGGTCACTCGCCCCGAGGGGTCTTTCACATGTGATGTCCTCAATATCTGCACTACTCAACGTGCAGCCTTGCTGGTTGATCCTCTCCTGTTTTTCTGGTAGTGTCTCTTACGTGTTGGTACATGAAGTTTTCCAGTACCACCTCTACCATCATAGCCCTCCACATTTCTGGGTCCCCATGTGGCTCCATGTGTGTGTGTGTGTGTGTGTGTGTGTGTGTGTGTGTGTGTGTACTCACCTAGTTGTACTCACCTAGTTGAGGTTGCGGGGGTCGAGTCCGAGCTCCTAGCCCCGCCTCTTCACTGATCGCTACTAGGTCACTCTCTCTGAACCGTGAGCTTTATCATACCTCTGCTTAAAGCTATGCATGGATCCTGCCTCCACTACATCGCTTCCTAAACTATTCCACTTACTGACTACTCTGTGGCTGAAGAAATACTTCCTAACATCCCTGTGATTCATCTGTGTCTTCAACTTCCAACTGTGTCCCCTTGTTACTGTGTCCAATCTCTGGAACATCCTGTCTTTGTCCACCTTGTCAATTCCTCTCAGTATTTTGTATGTCGTTATCATGTCCCCCCTATCTCTCCTGTCCTCCAGTGTCGTCAGGTTGATTTCCCTTAACCTCTCCTCGTAGGACATACCTCTTAGCTTTGGGACTAGTCTTGTTGCAAACCTTTGCACTTTCTCTAGTTTCTTTACGTGCTTGGCTAGGTGTGGGTTCCAAACTGGTGCCGCATACTCCAATATGGGCCTAACGTACACGGTGTACAGGGTCCTGAACGATTCCTTATTAAGATGTCGGAATGCTGTTCTGAGGTTTGCTAGGCGCCCATATGCTGCAGCAGTTATTTGATTGATGTGCGCTTCAGGAGATGTGCCTGGTGTTATACTCACCCCAAGATCTTTTTCCTTGAGTGAGGTTTGTAGTCTCTGGCCCCCTAGACTGTACTCCGTCTGCGGTCTTCTTTGCCCTTCCCCAATCTTCATGACTTTGCACTTGGTGGGATTGAACTCCAGGAGCCAATTGCTGGACCATGTCTGCAGCCTGTCCAGATCCCTTTGTAGTTCTGCCTGGTCTTCGATCGAGTGAATTCTTCTCATCAACTTCAAGTCATCTGCAAACAGGGACACCTCAGAGTCTATTCCTTCCGTCATGTCGTTCACAAATACCAGAAACAGCACTGGTCCTAGGACTGACCCCTGTGGGACCCCGCTGGTCACAGGTGCCCACTCTGACACCTCGCCACGTACCATGACTCGCTGCTGTCTTCCTGACAAGTATTCCCTGATCCATTATAGTGCCTTCCCTGTTATCCCTGCTTGGTCCTCCAGTTTTTGCACCAATCTCTTGTGTGGAACTGTGTCAAACGCCTTCTTGCAGTATAAGAATATGCAATCCACCCACCCCTCTCTTTCTTGTCTTACTGCTGTCACCATGTCATAGAACTCCAGTAGGTTTGTGACACAGGATTTCCCGTCCCTGAAACCATGTTGGGTGCTGTTGATGAGATAATTCCTTTCTAGGTGTTCCACCACTCTTCTCCTGATAATCTTCTCCATGATTTTGCATACTATACATGTCAGTGACACTGGTCTGTAGTTTAATGCTTCATGTCTGTCTCCTTTTTTAAAGATTGTGTGTGTGTGTGTGTGTGTGTGTGTGTGTGTGTGTGTGTGTGTGTGTGTGTGTGTGTGTGTGTGTGTGTGTGTGTGTGTGTGTGTATGTGTTTACTCACCGAGTTATGTTAACGGATTTAGATCTCATGAGAGGAAACTGTTGACATCATGTAACAGCAGTTTCCAGAGGGGAATTTTGAGATACTGTAACTACCGGACTTATGCTTTATAGTGTTACTGACAGCAATTAAGGCAGCTTCTATGCATTTTCTTCGTCTTAAATCGTCTTCTTTAATCACTAGTTTAGTCATCATTTCTGCAAGCATTTTTGTGTTCGGTGACTCTAATGTCCAGAGATCTGGCTGTTTCCCCCACATATACTTTGTCACACACCCCACATGGTGTAGTGTAAATTCCTGCACTTGTGCCAGAATCATGCTTGGGTTTTTGTATCAGGTTCCTAATATTAGTTGAAGAGCTGGTAGATATTTTAGCCAGTTTTCTGTCAAACATTTTTGAAACGTTAGTGGCAACGTTGCTGACCGGTAAAATGATGGAGGCTTTTCTTCAACTTTTTCAACTTTTCTTCAACATTTTAATAAATGTCCTGAACTGTACATAAATGTCTTTTTCCACATCTTGTCGGCATCACCATAACATTTCCTCATGTTCATTTATGCTGGAAACAAGTTATTGTTACTGGTTCTTATAAATAACAAAAAGGCACAATACCGTGACTGGAACGATACACAAATAACCCGCACATAAAAGAGAGAAGCTTACGACGACGTTTGTCAATGGTCCAAGTCGGACCGAAACGTCGTCGTAAGCTTCTCTCTTTTATGTGCGGGTTATTTGTGTACTGGTTCTTATTTTTGTACTGGAAAATAAAGTGCAGGAATAAATGCACCGAGTTACTCTTTTTTTTTTTTGGCATCATCCTGAAATCTTTTTTGAAAATTCCCATAGAGTTGAGCAGTAAAAATGCCTTAGGAAGTGTTAAACTATGACCATACAAACAGAATTCTAATTTCTCGCCCATTTCGGTGCTCCAGAATCATTTTTATATTCTGTATGGTCCAGCCCTATATAATTTATTTCATAACGACTATTTACATTCCTTAACTTTAGGATACTCCTTTTATCTACATTAAATCTCATGTGCCACTTTTCTGATCACATGACATTAGCTTACGTGAATCCTCTTCAACTTCCATATTACTTCCGAATATATTATTCTGCCTATTTTATGTCATCAGCGAATTTGCTCAAATCACTTGATATTCCATCAAGATCATTAATGTAAATGATGAATAACCAATGAACCTGAAACTGATCTTTCTAAGCCGCTACTCAGATTTCACTTCATTTATGCAGACGTTTTGCTTTATTTTGGTCAGTCATGCCCCGATTCATGACAAGACTTTTCCTCAATACCATGAGCTTCCACTTGCTTTAACAGCCTTTTGTGTGGCGCTCTATCAAAAACCTCCCTGACATCCAACTAAACAATATCATATTCTTTATCATGATCTACTGCATCAAATGCTTTTCCTGGGAAAGGCAGTAAATTAGTCAGGCAGGATTTGCCCCTCGTGATTCCTTGTAACGTAATTTCATGAGTGAAATTATGTTTTCCGAGGCGGCTTCCTACAATATCGGTTAGAACTGACTCGAGTAAAATCATTTTTTCAAGTTCCTCTAAAAATTTAAACTCAAGACTTGTATGTTCCTTCAGTCTTTTTTAAGGTTTGCATGCATTAATTCAACTTTTCTGGTATTTATGCTAGTTCACTTCCCTTCCCATTATTTCTGATAGTACTGAATAGCTTAAAACCCTGAATATCATTCTGCAGGCACGTCTCGATTCATTATGTTAAACCATATCTCAGTGTTACCCGCATATGTAGCTAATCTCAACATTGCCATCTATTTTGTAATGTTACAACTATTTTTGTAAAACATATTGAGAAACCCTCTCCCCAGTTTTTTCTTCGTCTCTGTTCCGTCAATATAATTGCTTCTTTCCTTATCAACTAATACCACCGAATTTCCATTATTAACCAATAATCCTTATCCTGCCTACAACTGGCATCCCCAAAAAACCCACGATATCTCATCGCTGACAATTCACTCTATCCAGTTCTTTGTGTCATAATTCAAGCTTTTCTCACCCACATCACCATTTCTAGTTTTAAGCTCTAACAGTTATTTCCACTGAGTTAGCTAACGCCTCTACCCTGACCCTAGATAAATGAACCCCATTTATTGCCATTTCTCCTTCTAGGAAAATCTTACAGGGCAACCTCCTTTTTTCCTAATTATGTTTATTGGTGCCCTATAACTGCTAGTCAACTCCTCACTTCTACACTTGCCAACATCACTGTTTCCAGCACTGAGACATAATAGGATTAGTCCCAATACGATTCATAATGTTGCAAAGATGGCTAACAATATCCTTCATCCGAGCCCCAGGAAAGAAAACCCCTTAATTACAAACTCCTATCATTCAAAAAGCTGTATCCATAAACTTAATCTGACTGTTCCCTACAAGAACAATGTTCTTACCTTCCTTGGTGCGGTTCATCGTGTCGTTTCCAGTAGTCAACTTATACTCGTCAGTCAACACAAAAAAGGAATTGAAAGTTTCCACATCCGTCTCCTGGATGTTCCTCATTTTTATGTCTCCATCCTTCTTATTGATCTTTAACATTGTTCCTGTCTGCCCTACCACTATCCAGCTTCCTTCGTTGTCCTGAAAATTCGCCACGAGAGAATTACTACGAATCCTCTTAATTTTCTCAGACAGTTGCCATATCTCTTTTTTATCGGTATTAGAATAAGGGAACGTTTCGCCACGTTTTGGCTTGGAGATGTTATAAAATATAGACACGATGGAAAAATAAGATAAATACAGTATAATGGGATCCTTTATTAGCTACGTTTCCCCACCCACGGCTTTATCAAGTCACAAAGTCATACACAAACTGGTTTGTGACTTGTTAAAGGCCACTGTGTGGGCGAAATTTTGTCAGTAAAGGCTCACATTATACTGCATTTGCCTCTCTTTTCCACGAATGGCTTCTTCAGTCTTACAGAGATCTACAGGAGTTTATACAAAGCAGAAGGTGTAATGAAGCAATGTGGCATGCAAAGAGTACGTAACCTTTATTCGGCGCATGTACACACCCTCATTTACAGGCTATCTCCCCCAACCAGCGAACCAGGTGACTGAGGGTTGACGATAGGGCCCCGTCGTTCAACCAGTACCCAGGTTCCAGCCAGTGAGAAGATGGTTTTAGCAATCGCAGAGGTTATGCGGGTACCACTCTCCTGTCTGCTCTTGTCATTCCCATTCTAGAGCTGGTTGAAGCACGGTCTGCTCTCTAGTGGCTTCTATTCTGCCTTGCTTACCGTGGAGTGCACTAATACCTATTGCTGTACATAGTGTATATAGTGTACATACTTCTGTTCTAAATTGGTGAAGGATAATATAAGTCAAAAGTTTTCTGCTGTGTTTATTTTGCTCCCTTTACACCCAGGATAACAGGCCATTTGGACTCCTGGGTTGTAATAAGCAAGCACAGTATAGGTGTGAGGCAGGAGGTTGAGGGACCCGACTAGCATTGTGAGGAAGAAATCGAGAAAACTATTCCCCGTCTTCTTCCTTAAGGAAAACAAAATATATAAACAAATAACAGGATATTGATCTTAAAATACATATCTTTATTACATAAACAATAAAAAGAAAATATGAAACATTAACCCTCTCTGAAATAATTATAAATAATTAGTAAAATGAACTAATGGCCAAATCTATCATCGATTACGAAATTAGAATGAAGTCGGGAGCCTGATGTAATCCATCCAGTGTATAGCTCAGTAGAGACGTGGTAGGTCATGTAGATTAATTTTCCATCCCTAAGTTGTAGGTAAAGGTTGTCGCCCCGAAAGGGTTTCATGTGTACAACAGAAAGTTACGGCGGCCTGGCAAGGTTGGGGCAGGAGGTTGATGTGACGCACAATATGGTCACTGTAACTACACGACAGATACAGCCACTAAACCGTCAGGTGAATATATGATCAAGAATCGGGGTCGCCTTCCTTAAGAACATAAGAAAGAAGGAAAACTGCTACAGGCCTATTGACCCATGCGAAGCAGGTCCATGATCCCCCCCCCAGTTAGCCCAAGGACCGACCTAGTCAGGTCACTTCCACTTAAAGAAGGAACAAGGCATCAGACCTAGTGGCACAAGCTAGTCAGGTCCAACTCACACCCACCCACACTCACTCATGTATTTATCTAACCTATTTTTAAAACTACACAACGTTTTAGCCTCTATAACTGTACTCGGGAGTTTGTTCCACTCATCCACAACTTTATTACCAAACCAGTGCTTTCCTATATCCTTCGTGAATCTGAATTTTTCCAATTTGAAACCACTGCTGCGAGTCCTGTCTTGGCTGGAAATTTTCAGCACGCTATTTACATCCCTTTATTTATTCCTGTTTTAATTTGATACACCTCGATCATATCCTCCCTGATTCTACGCCTTTCTAGAGAGTGCAGATTCAAGGCACTCAGTCTATCCTCATAGGGAATATTTCTGATACATGGGATCAACTTTGTCATCCTCCTCTGTATGTTTTCCAGTGTATTTATATCCATTCTGTAATACGGTGACCAGAACTGTGCAGCATATTCTAAATGAGGCCTAACCAAGGCTACATAGAGTTGAAGAACAACCTGAGGACTTCTATTATTTATACTTCTAGATATGAAGCCAAGGATTCCGTTAGGTTTATTGTGAGCACTAATGCACTGTTGTCTTGGTTTTAGATAATTGCTAACCAGAACTCCTAAATCCTTTTCGCAATCAGTAGTATTAAGATCTACATTTAGTTTATATGTGGCATCGTTATTTTCCTGTCCAACATTTAGAACTTTGCATTTCTCTATATTAAACTGCAACTTCCACATCTCCGACCATTGCATCAGTCTATTTAAATCATCCTGGAGTGCTCTAGTGTCCTCATTAGAATTGGCCGGCCTATTTTGGCGTCATCAGCAAATTTGCTTATTCTCTCATCTATTCGTTTATGTAAATTGTGAACAAGGGGCCCAACACTGACCCCTGAGGAACACCGCTTGTGATGTGTCCCCATTCTGATTTCTGCCCCATTTATGCAAACTCTCTGCTGCCTATTTGTCAGCCATGCCTCTACCCACTCAGGAAAAAAATTCTCCTCCTATTCTGTGTGCCTTAAGTTTCCTCAATAGCCTCTGATGTGGAACTCTATCGAAAACCTTACTGAAGTCCATATACACAATATCATATTCATTACCATGATCTACCTCCTCAAACACCTTAGTGAAAAAGTTAGTAAATTCGTAAGACAGGAAAGCCCTTAGTAAAACCGTGTTGAGATTCATTAATCAATTTATGCCTATCAAGATGGCTACAAATTGCTTAGGCAATTGATTCCATAAATTTTCCACTATGGAGGTAAGGCTTATTGGTCTATAGTTCGAAGCCAAGGACCTGTCACCTGCCTTGTAAATAGGTATTGCGTTTACCATTTTCCACTTATCAGGCGCTATGCCAGTTTGTAGTGATTTGTTGAAAAGATTAGCCAAAGGTATGCTAAGTTCCTCATTACATTCCTTTAAAACCCTTGCAAACAATTCAACAGGGCCTGGGGATTTGTTAGGTTCTAATTTCTCTATTTGTCTGAGAACCATGTCACTTGTTACTGCAATCGTGCATAGTTTATCGTCCTGTTCCATATAATCTTTTACTTCAGGAATTTCACTAGTATTTTCCCGGGTAAAAACTGAGAGGAAGTAGGTATTGAAAATTTCACACATATCCTTATCACTATCAGTGATCTGACCTCAGTTACTCTGAAGTGGGCCTATCTTGTCCCTAATCTTACTTTTGTATACCTGAAAGAACCCTTTTGGGTCAGTCTTCGATACCTTGTGACCTTAGTCTCATAATGCCTTTTTGCTTTTCTTATTCATTTTTTTTATTTCTCTCTTTAATTGAATATATTGATTTCTTAACTGCCCATCCCCTCTTTTGATATGCCTATATATGCCTCTCTTTTGACCAATGAGATGTTTTAATCTATTGTTCAAACAGTTGGGATAATTTTTGTTAGATCAAATTTCCCTACTCGGAATAAAAGTTGCTTTGGCAGCTATAACTATGCTCTGAAAAACGTCTTATTGGCAACCAAGATCAACTACCTGACCCATAGTCAGGTCATCCCAATTTAGCCCACCTAGGTAATTTCTCAGTCCCATGAAATCGGTCAAATGAAAGTCTGGGACAGAGATTTGATTGCAGTTATCTGGGTAATTCCATGATACGTTGAAACTAAGTGATTTGTGATCACTTTCCCCATGCTCATCATTAACCTCAAGATTATTAGTGATTCTTTGTTGGCAAGAACCAAGTCAATCAGATTGTTTCCTCTAGTTGGTTTTGTCACAACCTGTTCTAAAAAGCAATCCTAAACCGTATCAAGAAAGTCACGAGACTCAAGATTTCCTGTCATGTTGTTCCAATCAATTTGTCTAAAGTTAAAATCTCCCATTAACACAACATTTTCATATCTAGATGCCTTATGAATTTCGTCCCATAACAGCATACTGCACTCCCTATCAAGGTTTGGGGGCCTATAAATCACACCCTTCCTGTTGACCACCCTTCCTGTTGACCCTATCAGTGTGGTATAGTTTATATCCCTGTATGTTGCATTCAGAAGGCATTTCTCTATCTTTCAGGTTGAACCAGGTCTCTGTTCTACCAATATCTTGCAAGTAATCTTTGCTCATCTATCTTATTTCTTATGTGCAAGAAAGGTATAAAATACCGACAATATGAAAGTTAAGACACATGTGCAACATCTGGATATCTTTATTGTAGACGTTTCGCCATCCAGTGGCTTTATCAATACAGATTCTAGGACATAATAGGAAGACAGTAGAACTATACACAAAAGATGAGGTAATCAGTCCCTCAGCCTTGGAGTTAGTGTTCACAGCATCGTGGTGGAGGAGAGTCTGGAGCAAAGGCAAGAAGACTGGCGGTTATATAGGCGTCAGTGGATAAGGACGGGCAACAGACGAGGGCATAGTCACTGGTAGGCGGGATTCCCCAGTGGAAGTAGGTCCTTCCCAAAGAGATGGGTTAGTTGCAGCAGCCGTGAAGAAGGTCTTGTAGATGTCCTCTGAACCAAGATTCCATGATGTTGCAGTGTCTGACAAGTTGTGCAAGAAAGGTATAAAATACCGACAATATGAAAGTTAAGACACATGTGCAACATCTGGATATCTTTATTGTAGACTGAGGGACTGATTACCTCATCTTTTGTATATAGTTCTACTGTCTTCTAATTATGTCCTAGAATCTGTATTGATAAAGCCACTGGATGGCGAAACGTCTACAATAAAAATATCCAGATGTTGCACATGTGTCTTAACTTTCATATCTTATTTCTTAGACTCCTACTATTTGTGTAGTAAACCTTAAGGGAGCTAGTCACTCGTTGCCCTCTACTATCTCTGTTTGTTCATCAATTGATTTGCCTTTACTAGCAACTTTATTCTGAATATTGTGTTTTAAACACATCCCTGAGGTATCCCGGTAATATTTTCTGTTTTCAACCCTAATACTGCAGCCTCTTTGTTTCCCACAAACACCTATACGTCTATAATCTCTCAGTTTAAAGTCCTAGACAAGTCATGAATTACCCCCTCAATCGAATTGGCTAATTCAACCACTCCAGCCACAGAGAGATGATCCCCATCCCTTGCATACATATCACGTTTGCCATAGAATAAAGATATCCAGTACACGTCAGTGGTGACGTGTACTTAGCAGTGGTGACGTGTACTTAGCTCGGTGAAGACCTGTTTGTGTGCTCTTGAGTGCTGACCTATACTTAACTCTGTGAAGAAGTGTCTGTTTGCTCCCGTGGACTGAACAAGATGCCCTCCATCGAGCAACTTTACCAGCAACTTAAGGAAGAATTGAGGGCAGCGAAGATGGAGATACGGCGATTGACCGAGGAAAACAAGAGGATTCGTAGTAGTCCTCCTGTTTCGAGTCCTCAGGTCAAGAAGGGATCGTGGTCAGTGGCTGGACAGCAGGGGACGACGAAGTTGACGATCAAGAAGACGAATGGAAAGCCAGAAACGATGAAGAAGAAAGAGACTGCTGTGGAAACTCCCGTGGAAACCTCCAACGCATTCTCGGTGCTACCCGACGAATGTGAGTCTACTACTGGGATCGTCACGACGAACGACAAGGAAGGTAAGAATATTGTTGTTGTTGGGGATAGCCAGGTTAGATACATGGATAGGGCATTCTGCTTGAAGGACAGGAGTAGGAGACAAAGGGTATGCTTTCCTGGGGCTGGGATGGAGGACATTGTTAGCCGGCTTGACAACATCATGAACGGTAATGGGATCAATCCTATTATTTGCCTCAGTGCTGGAGGCAATGATGTAGGCAAGCGTAGAAGTGAGGATTTAGTTAGAAATTTCAGGACAGCTATAGACATGATTAGGAAGAAGGGGGGGGCGCCCTGTTATATGTGGCATTTTGCCAAGAAGAGGTGTTGGTAATGAATGGTTGTCCAGAGCAATTGGTATTAATTGTTGGCTGGATAAACACTGTAAGGATAATGCAGTACCATTCATTGACAACTGGGACAACTTCTATGGCCGAAATGACATGTATGCCAGGGATGGGGTTCACTTATCCAGGGCAGGTGTGGGTTTTCTTGCTAACTCAGTTGAGGGGGTTGTTAGGACTTTAAACTAGGATTAGTTAGAGGTATGGGTTTAGAAATGATTAATAATGAGTATGGATATATTGACTTATGCTCTGATATTAAGAATATTAATTGTTGCATAAAAATATTAATTGTTGCATAAAAACAGGTATAAAAATAGATGGAGCAGTAACAGAGTCTGTTTGGGTAGAGTTCGTGGAGGGTCAAGAAAAACTAATTCTAGGTGTAATATACCGACCTCCAGGCTTGGATCACGATAGAGGGAGACTTCTTTGGGACGAAATTGTTAGGGCTTCTGGACACAGTAACGTTGTCATAGTAGGGGACTTTAACTTTAGCCAAATTGACTGGAATTCTTTGACAGGTAATCTAGAGTCCAGTGACTTCATGGAAACAGTTCAGGACTGTTTTCTGAAACAGAGTGTAACTGATCCTACCAGGGGTAATAATTTGCTAGACCTAGTCTTGTCAAATAAGGAAACACTCGTGAATAATCTGGAGATCACTGAAGAGCTTGGCGCAAGTGATCACAAATCCATCACCTTTAGCATTAATTGGGAATGCAAGAATAATGATAATACAGTAAAACTCCCCGATTTTCGTTCTGCCGATTATAATGGACTTAGGGAACATCTGTCTAATCTTGATTGGGGTTATCTAGCTAATGATTTTATTGACGATAATCATACTTATGAATATGAAGGTATCTGCTTTTATGATTGTTTTCTTAATAATGTACACAGTGCCCAGAGTATATACATTCCCCAGAGAGAAATTAGGTCTAATAATAACGATCCCAAATGGGTTAACAGGAGGCTAAAGCATCTATTAGGGGAGAAAAGGGGAATTTATAGGCGCATCAGAAGAGGAGAGGTTAACCTTACTGACCAATATGTTCAGCTTAAAAGAGAAGTAAAAAAGGCGATTAGAAAGGCTAAACGTGACTATGAAATTAGAGTCGCTAATGAATCAAAGACTAATCCAAAGGGGTTCTTTCAAGTGTATCGGACGAAGGTGAAGGAAAAAGTAGGACCTCTGAAATCTGGGAATGGACAGCTGACGGATAATGAACTGGAAATGTGTTCCTTATTTAATGACTACTTTTTGTCAGTTTTTACACAGGAAAATGTAAATGAGATTCCAGTAATTAACAATTATTTAGTTCCTGATGAATTTAAGTTAACTAATATTACTGTCACGAGGGACATGGTTATTAAACAGATAGACAAACTGAAACAAAATAAGTCCCCGGGACCCGATGAGTTGTTTTCAAGGGTACTTAAGGAATGCAAGATGGAGCTTAGTCAGCAATTAACGAGTGTATTCAATGCGTCCATCCTTACCAGTGTTGTGCCAGAGATGTGGAAGATGGCTAATGTGGTTCCTATATTCAAATCAGGGGATAAGTCCACTCCTTCAAATTACCGTCCAATAAGCCTGACATCTATAGTGGGCAAGTTATTAGAATCAATTATAGCTGACATTATCAGAAGTCACCTTGAAGAGCATAACTTGATAAATGAATCTCAGCATGGATTCACGAGAGGTCGTTCCTGCCTGACAAACTTACTGACGTTCTTCAATAGAACATTTGAGGCAGTTGACAGTGATAAGGAATATGATATTGTTTATTTGGATTTTAGTAAAGCCTTCGACAGAGTACCTCACAAGAGACTCTTAAGAAAAGTGGCAGCTCATGGTATAGGAGGTAAAGTTCTAGCATGGATTGAGGCATGGCTTACCAATAGAAAGCAGAGAGTTACCATTAATGGAGTGAAATCTGAATGGGGATTAGTCACTAGTGGCGTTCCACAAGGATCAGTTTTAGGCCCTCTCTTGTTCATAATTTACATTAATGACCTTGATGAAGGGATTACTAGTGACATGAGTAAGTTTGCTGATGATACAAAGATAGGCCGTATAATTCACTCTGAGGAGGATATCAATGAACTCCAGGACGATTTGAACAAATTAATGTCTTGGTCTGAGAAATGGCAGATGAAGTTTAATGTGGATAAGTGTAAGGTACTTGCCCTTGGTAATGAAAATAACCCTCGAAGCTATAATCTAGGTGAAGTAGAGCTTGGTCATACAGAATGTGAAAAGGACTTGGGAGTCGTGGTAAGCAGAAATCTAAAGCCAAGACAGCAGTGCCTCAGTGTGCGCAACAAGGCCAACAGATTACTTGGATTTATCTCAAGAAGTATAAGTAACAGAAGTCCAAAAGTTATTTTACAGCTCTATACATCACTAGTGAGGCCTCATTTAGATTATGCTGCTCAGTTTTGGTCCCCTTACTACAGGATGGACATAGACTCATTAGAGAACATACAGAGAAGAATGACTAAAATGATTTACTGTGTAAGGAACCTCCCGTATGAAGATAGACTTAAAGCCTTAAATCTCCACTCTCTGGAGAGGCGTAGAATGAGGGGAGATATCATTGAAGTGTATAAGTGGATGACGGGCATAAACAAGGGAGACATTAATAAAGTACTGAGGGTGTCGAACCAGGTAAGAACCAGGAATAATGGATTTAAGTTGGATAAATTTAGATTTAGAAAGGACATAGGTAAGTACTGGTTTTCTAACAGAGTTGTAGATGTTAGGTAAGACACATATGCAACAGTTAGACAACTTTATTCCGAAACGTTTCGCCTACACAGTAGGCTTCTTCAGTCGAATACAGAAAGTAGGCAGGAACAGTAGAGATGTGAAGACGATGTAATCAGTCCATCACCCTTGAAGTCGTAGAATTTGAGGTTGTCAGTCCCTCAGCCTGGAGCAGTTCAGTTCCATAGTCAGGAACTATCTGAAGATCAAGCGACAGTGCAGAGACTTAAATACTGTCGGAAGGATCTGAGAGGGACATGACCTCTCAGTGGCTCCATTTTCACTACTACTACTACTACTACTCTGCACCTCTCCTTCCGACAGTATTTAAGTCTCTGCACTGTCGCTTGATCTTCAGATAGTTCCTGACTATGGAACTGAACTGCTCCAGGCTGAGGGACTGACAACCTCAAATTCTACGACTTCAAGGGTGATGGACTGATTACATCGTCTTCACATCTCTACTGTTCCTGCCTACTTTCTGTATTCGACTGAAGAAGCCTACTGTGTAGGCGAAACGTTTCGGAATAAAGTTGTCTAACTGTTGCATATGTGTCTTACCTTACAACATGTCGGTATTGTATACCATTTTCATGTTCAGAGTTGAACATTAAAATGGTATAAAATACCGACAGGTTGTTAGGTAAGACACATATGCAACAGTTAGGTATCTTTATTTTGAAACGTTTCGCCTACACAGTAGGCTTCTTCAGTCGAGTACAGAAAAGTTGATAGAAGCAGAGGATACTTGAAGACGATGTAATCAGTCCATCACCCTTAAAGTTTTGAGGTGGTCAGTCCCTCAGTCTGGAGAAGAGCATTGTTCCATAGAATGAAACAATATGGAGATGAAGTGACAGGATGGAGCCTATTTATAGCGCCAACAGGTGAGACGTAGGTCACTAGGAGAGGTAAGAACTCAGATGTTGGGAGGTCAGGTCCCTCTCAAATCCAGCCGTTCTCACTAGTAGAGGTTGTAGAAGTTGATTGTAGGTCTGTACCAAGATACCCTTGTGTTGCAGTGTCTGACAGATTGAACATTAAAATGGTATAAAATACCGACAGGTTGTTAGGTAAGACACATATGGAACAGTTAGGTATCTTTATTTTGAAACGTTTCGCCTACACGGTAGGCTTCTTCAGTCGAGTACAGAAAAGTTGATAGAAGCAGAGGATACTTGAAGACGATGTAATCAGTCCATCACCCTTAAAGTTTTGAGGTGGTCAGTCCCTCACTCTGGAGAAGAGCATTGTTCCATAGAATGAAACAATATGGAGATGAAGTGACAGGATGGAGCCTATTTATAGCGCCAACAGGTGAGACGTAGGTCACTAGGAGAGGTAAGAATGTTCAATCTGTCAGACACTGCAACACAAGGGTATCTTGGTACAGACCTACAATCAACTTCTACAACCTCTACTAGTGAGAACGGCTGGATTTGAGAGGGACCTGACCTCCCAACATCTGAGTTCTTACCTCTCCTAGTGACCTACGTCTCACCTGTTGGCGCTATAAATAGGCTCCATCCTGTCACTTCATCTCCATATTGTTTCATTCTATGGAACAATGCTCTTCTCCAGACTGAGGGACTGACCACCTCAAAACTTTAAGGGTGATGGACTGATTACATCGTCTTCAAGTATCCTCTGCTTCTATCAACTTTTCTGTACTCGACTGAAGAAGCCTACTGTGTAGGCGAAACGTTTCAAAATAAAGATACCTAACTGTTGCATATGTGTCTTACCTAACAACCTGTCGGTATTTTATACCATTTTAATGTTCAATCTGTCAGACACTGCAACACAAGGGTATCTTGATACAGACCTACAATCAACTTCTACAACCTCTACTAGTGAGAACGGCTGGATTTGAGAGGGACATGACCTCCCAACATCTGAGTTCTTACCTCTCCTAGTGACCTACGTCTCACCTGTTGGCGCTATAAATAGGCTCCATCCTGTCACTTCATCTCCATATTGTTTCATTCTATGGAACAATGCTCTTCTCCAGACTGAGGGACTGACCACCTCAAAACTTTAAGGGTGATGGACTGATTACATCGTCTTCAAGTATCCTCTGCTTCTATCAACTTTTCTGTACTCGACTGAAGAAGCCTACTGTGTAGGCGAAACGTTTCAAAATAGATACCTAACTGTTGCATATGTGTCTTAATGGAAATAAATGATATAAAATACCGACACAATGGCAATATAAACACAAATGCAGTATAATGTGATCCTTTATTGACTACGTTTCGCCCACACAGTGGGCTTTTTCAAGTCACAAACAGAACTACCTGGGGTGGAAGGAACGCGAGTATTTATAGTCCGGCTGAGGTCAGGTGAAGAATGCTGCATCTGATGATGTACCGAGTTGGGTTGTAGAGTCTAAAAACTTGGGTAGCTTGGAAAGGAGACTGGACAAGTTTGTGAGCAGACCTTCTACAGTGTTCTTATGTGGGATAGCGATGAAGAAGTTTCTTGGCAAGTGGTTCAGCTATGTTATAGAAGCCACTATTCTGGTTGAAGTTGTCGGATATAGAAATAAGTGATGATTCCAGGATTCTTCGGTATTGGGTGTTGTCTTCTGTGGCGATAAGTCTTGAGTTTCTGTAGTTTATCAAGTGGTTGTGTGAATTACGGTGTTGTACGCAGGCATTCCTTGTGTCGTCAGACCTGCTTGCGTATTGGTGTTCTGAAATACGTGTTTGGAGGTCCCTTGATGTTTCGCCCACGTATAACTTGTTGCAGTCATTACAAGGGATTATGTATACCCCTGCAGAGGATGGAGGCTTGTCCTGCCTACTACTGGTGATGTCCTTGATGGTCGTGGTTGTGGAGGTAGATACTTGGAATGATGTTTTGGCAAAGATGTTGGAAACATGTTTGGCAATGGAGTTGGTGGGAAGGACTATGTATCTCTTCTCGGCAGTGTCTTCTCTGGGTGTGTTGAAGATGTTTAGTGCTCGCCGTCTGCAGTCTCTGATGAAGTGACGAGGATAGTGGAGTTTGGAAAATACCTGTTCAATTATAGTGCATTCTTCCTCAAGGAACTCGTTGCTGCAGATTCTGAGTGCACGCAGGAAGAAGCCTATAATTACACCACGTTTGGTTTTGGTGTCGTGGTGAGAGTAGAAGTGGAGAAGATCGTTTTGGTTGGTGGGTTTTCGATAGACTTTAAAACGAAGTTCGTGGTCAGCTTTGCAGAGTAGAACATCAAGGAAAGGAAGAGTGTTGTCGACCTCTTCTTCAAGTGTGAACTGGATTGAAGGCTCGACCTGGTTGAGCTTGTCTTGGAGAGCTTGAACGTTGAAGCGTTTAGGAGTTATGAGGAGAATGTCGTCAACATAACGGAGCCAGGTGACAGACGAAGGAATAATGGTGGAGAAACGTTCGGCTTCTAGATGTTCCATGTATAGGTTCGCTAGGACTGCACTGAGTGGCGAACCCATGGGTAGTCCAAAAGTCTGCTGAAAGAGGTGATTTTCAAAAGAGAAACACGTAAAGCCAACACATAGTTCAACCAGGTCGATGAAGTCGCTGGCTGGAATGGGAAGATCAAGTGAATCGTCAATTTTCTTGCGCAAGAGATCGATGGCTTGTTTAGTAGGTACTTTAGTGAATAGGGAAGTCACGTCAAGGCTGGAAAGCTTCTTGTTCCTGATGTTGATGTTGCGAATGCGATTGAGAAGATCACCTGAGTGTTTGAGATGTGCTGGACTGATAGTGCCCAAGAGTTTCGAGAGGTGTTTGGCGAGAATTCCTGAGAGCTTGTGGGGAGCACTGCCTATTCCCGAGGATATGGGCCTCAGTGGGATACCAGGCTTGTGAGTCTTTGGCAGGCCGTACATTCTGGCAGGTCTGGGGTTGCTGGGCATGGTGTGCAGAAGTTTCTTCCCTTGTTCTGAGCTCCTCAGAATGCGGCGAGTCCTTTGAAGAAAAGTTTTAGTAAGGTTGTCCACTTGGTTAGTTGTGAGAGGTTTGTAGGTATCTGGGTCATTAAGTAGATTGAGCATTTTGTTCCTGTAATCGTCAGTGTTCATGATGACAACACCACCTCCTTTATCAGCGGTGGTGACCCTGATGGTCGTGTCTTCTGCTAAACCTTTGAGTGCATTGATGTAACGTCGGGGTATGACTGGGGAGCTGCGTGTTGAGATGGCTGCTGAGATGATGCCTCCAAAAAGGCTATCTTCAAGGCATCATCTCAGCAGCCATCTCAACACGCAGCTCCCCAGTCATACCCCGACGTTACATCAATGCACTCAAAGGTTTAGCAGAAGACACGACCATCAGGGTCACCACCGCTGATAAAGGAGGTGGTGTTGTCATCATGAACACTGACGATTACAGGAACAAAATGCTCAATCTACTTAATGACCCAGATACCTACAAACCTCTCACAACTAACCAAGTGGACAACCTTACTAAAACTTTTCTTCAAAGGACTCGCCGCATTCTGAGGAGCTCAGAACAAGGGAAGAAACTTCTGCACACCATGCCCAGCAACCCCAGACCTGCCAGAATGTACGGCCTGCCAAAGACTCACAAGCCTGGTATCCCACTGAGGCCCATATCCTCGGGAATAGGCAGTGCTCCCCACAAGCTCTCAGGAATTCTCGCCAAACACCTCTCGAAACTCTTGGGCACTATCAGTCCAGCACATCTCAAACACTCAGGTGATCTTCTCAATCGCATTCGCAACATCAACATCAGGAACAAGAAGCTTTCCAGCCTTGACGTGACTTCCCTATTCACTAAAGTACCTACTAAACAAGCCATCGATCTCTTGCGCAAGAAAATTGACGATTCACTTGATCTTCCCATTCCAGCCAGCGACTTCATCGACCTGGTTGAACTATGTGTTGGCTTTACGTGTTTCTCTTTTGAAAATCACCTCTTTCAGGGAAGCGGCACTATTCCTATCCTTCAACGCGAAGCCGTGCTGCCGGCGGAAGCTGCATAGTCCGCTTCCCGCAACTCCATTGTAAAGCATGTTTGGAACGTCTTTGCCTGGCCTGTCGTTCGAGTAATGCACTCGGCCACGTTCCATCGAGACCATCATGGCCTATTGAGCAGGACAAAACCTGCCATCCTCTCGAAGTACAATAATCCCCAGCGTGAACTGCAACAAGTGGCCGTGGGAGCGAAAACATCGAGAACCTCCAAGCGCGTATTTCAGGCAACGTAATACTGGCAAGGTCTGGGTTACGAAAATGACTGACGTAACGCTGCCGTGTGGCCCTTACCGTACTTCACGCCGCTTATAAAACTTCACGGGCAAACTCAATACTGATCAACGCATCTACTAACCATGCGGAATATCGCATAATCATTCAACCGGAAATAAGTAACCTATAACATGGCTGAACCGCTGCCGAAACTGTTCGTCGGCTTATCCCCGCGCATATGCAACAGTTAGGTATCTTTATTTTGAAACGTTTCGCCTACACAGTAGGCTTCTTCAGTCGAGTACAGAAAAGTTGATAGAAGCAGAGGATACTTGAAGACGATGTAATCAGTCCATCACCCTTAAAGTTTTGAGGTGGTCAGTCCCTCAGTCTGGAGAAGAGCATTGTTCCATAGAATGAAACAATATGGAGATGAAGTGACAGGATGGAGCCTATTTATAGCGCCAACAGGTGAGACGTAGGTCACTAGGAGAGGTAAGAACTCAGATGTTGGGAGGTCAGGTCCCTCTCAAATCCAGCCGTTCTCACTAGTAGAGGTTGTAGAAGTTGATTGTAGGTCTGTACCAAGATACCCTTGTGTTGCAGTGTCTGACAGATTGAACATTAAAATGGTATAAAATACCGACAGGTTGTTAGGTAAGACACATATGCAACAGTTAGGTATCTTTATTTTGAAACGTTTCGCCTACACAGTAGGCTTCTTCAGTCGAGTACAGAAAAGTTGATAGAAGCAGAGGATACTTGAAGACGATGTAATCAGTCCATCACCCTTAAAGTTTTGAGGTGGTCAGTCCCTCAGTCTGGAGAAGAGCATTGTTCCATAGAATGAAACAATATGGAGATGAAGTGACAGGATGGAGCCTATTTATAGCGCCAACAGGTGAGACGTAGGTCACTAGGAGAGGTAAGAACTCAGATGTTGGGAGGTCAGGTCCCTCTCAAATCCAGCCGTTCTCACTAGTAGAGGTTGTAGAAGTTGATTGTAGGTCTGTACCAAGATACCCTTGTGTTGCAGTGTCTGACAGATTGAACATTCTTACCTCTCCTAGTGACCTACGTCTCACCTGTTGGCGCTATAAATAGGCTCCATCCTGTCACTTCATCTCCATATTGTTTCATTCTATGGAACAATGCTCTTCTCCAGACTGAGGGACTGACCACCTCAAAACTTTAAGGGTGATGGACTGATTACATCGTCTTCAAGTATCCTCTGCTTCTATCAACTTTTCTGTACTCGACTGAAGAAGCCTACTGTGTAGGCGAAACGTTTCAAAATAAAGATACCTAACTGTTGCATATGTGTCTTACCTAACAACCTGTCGGTATTTTATACCATTTTAATGTTCAATCTGTCAGACACTGCAACACAAGGGTATCTTGGTACAGACCTACAATCAACTTCTACAACCTCTACTAGTGAGAACGGCTGGATTTGAGAGGGACCTGACCTCCCAACATCTGAGTTCTTACCTCTCCTAGTGACCTACGTCTCACCTGTTGGCGCTATAAATAGGCTCCATCCTGTCACTTCATCTCCATATTGTTTCATTCTATGGAACAATGCTCTTCTCCAGACTGAGGGACTGACCACCTCAAAACTTTAAGGGTGATGGACTGATTACATCGTCTTCAAGTATCCTCTGCTTCTATCAACTTTTCTGTACTCGACTGAAGAAGCCTACTGTGTAGGCGAAACGTTTCAAAATAAAGATACCTAACTGTTGCATATGCGTCTTACCTAACATGTTCAGAGTTGTAGATGCGTGGAACAGTCTTCCCAGTGGGGTGATAGAGGTTAGGACCTTGGGTAGCTTTAAGAAGAGACTGGACAAATATATGAGTGGGAGGGGCTGGGTTTGATTGGTGTCAAGGGGTACGGGAGTTATTTCTTGAGTAGCTTTAGGTAGATGTCGTTTTGATAAGGACCTGCCTCGTATGGGCCAGTAGGCCTTCTGCAGTGTTCCTACATTCTTATGTCTTATGTTATCTGTTCAGCCAGCAATTTATACCAATTGCCCTAGACATCCATTCATTGCCCACTCCCTTTCTAGGCAAGATGCTACATATGACTGGGATCCCTCCCTTAGATCTAACTACTTCTATGGCTGACCTGTACTTATCCAGCAGCTCCTGTCTCCTGCCCTTCCCAATGTCATTAACCCCAGCACTAAGATAGTGGGCTTGTTCCCATTACCTGACATAATATTATCCTACCTGCTGACTATGTCACCAACACCAGCTCCTGGGAGGCACACACTGTCTGACCTTTCCATCTCAGTTACAAAAAGCACGGTCCATATATCTTGCCTGAGAATCTACAATTAGAATATTCTTACCTTGATTAGTAGGGGAATCATTGGTACCTTCAACCTCACTAACCACTGCAGTACACTCGTCCTGGAGAACAAAGAATCGATTTCTTACCTTCACATCTTCTCTATTAACTCTCCTTATCTTCCTGAACTGTGAACCACTTGCCACTTAAAGCGGCTACCACTCTCACTGCTGGTAACCATTTCCTCCTTACCAGCTAAATCCATCTCACACTCACTCCCAAACCCATCTATGCGAAGCTTCAGCCTCCTATTTTCCTCCTGAAGTAGAAACTACTTCTTCAACACTTGAACCTGAGATTCTAAAGCACTACAACAAGCCATGGTGCTTGGTAACAGCCCACGCTAACTCCCAAGAGCTTAGGCAGGTGACCACACGTGACCACTAACCTCAGCTCCACTTAGTTCACAAGACACCAGTTCACACCAGTTCTACAAGGTGAAAATAAGCAAAGTTTACCAGATGACAAACTAAGTTAAAACCTTAATTCACTGCAGATAACCTTAAAAGACAAGACTTAATCCCTGAGGATTACTTTACCCTTGGGAGAGTCAGGTCAGCATGAGTAGTTCCTTCCCGGGAAGCTAGGTGGCGAGCCACCATTCGTCTCCTTAACCCTCACCAAAGATACTAAAGAATATATAATACGTTGAACCTGTTCCTCACATGTGCAATATTAGAATATTTTAATTACGAAACGTTTCGCCACAAATAGCTTCTTAAATCCTACAGAGATATCCATAGGCAGAGCTTATATAGAGCAAAATAAGGTGTAAGAAGAAAGCGCAGAACAGCTGTGAGGCAGAGGGTTGAAGAACCGGGTTGGCATTGGCCAGTAGACCCGTGGCAGTGCCCCAAAATTCCAGCATCTAGGTAATCGTGGTGTCATATTAGCAAAGAATTAATTTAACTAAAACTTCTAAAATAATATAAATGCCATTGTTCTGGCAACAGTGTTGGTGGATGTAATCAAAGGACTTTCCAGACATCATTGTCTGGTAAGTTTTTCTTCCATGATGACTGTGGCTTTGTTAACTTTAATGAAATGGTTGTGAGTATTGAGTTGGCCATACCTATTACATTCGCTCTGGTGGTCTCTCATACGTTTCACCAAGCTTCTATATGTTTCTCTAACATAAAAAAAAAAATATCTCGCAACCTTTACATGGGATTAAGTAGTCACCTTTGCAGTTGGTTGATTTAATGGTTTTACTTCTTGAATTAGTATTTTATTGTGTTGGATGTCATGTTGGCTTCCTTAGTGTTGCTCCTAACAAGTGTGCTGATGACGATGGTAACTACTTCACCAACTAGCAAAACAACTCATCTAACAGAGAAGCGTTCTTGTCTAGCTGAGTGAATAATTTTCAGTGGTCATCTTCAATGACCACAATCCTCTGACTTACGTCAGCAGCATGAGGAATAAAAACACCAGTCTCAATGCGTCATGCGCTGGGTGTTGCGGCTGCAACACTATAATTTGTCTATTCGGCACATTGCCGGCAGAGAAAATGTGTTAGCCGACTCTCTCTCCAGAGCTTGATTTGTTAGGATGTATTTTTTGTTATTTAGAAAACGGGAAGTGGCAATAAGTTTTTTTTTTTGAGGGAACACTTTGGGCTGCGCCTGTTATCAAGTATCTTGGACCTACACTAGCCTTACTGTCTGCCGCCGCGCTGTAATTTACGTGCCTGACTTAGTCTCCTGTACAACGCTAATCACGGCATTATGCCGGGTGTGTGGAGAAAATTTCTCCAGTGGGGTTATCAGCCCCTTTCTGCTCTTTAAGCCCTCTGAGGGACTCACCCCTCCAAAGGGGCTGATAGCGTCTAGCTTCTTGGTCAACACTTTAATTTGGAACACGTGTTCGTACCCGGGCACGCCAGTAAATCAAGTTATGGCTGACCAGTGCTGCAACCACAGTGTAGATTAATAAGAGAAAATCGATCTCTTACCTTAGCAGGACAATTAAGGAAAATCCTGCACCCACTTTATTACCAGGTTAAAGATAGTGTACATTGATGTCTATGCCCAGAAAGCAAGAATCAAGCATTCTGCATTGCTTCATGGTGGAAGCTTGGCAAGCAAGGGAAATATGCTTGATCTACACTTCTTTTGTGTGTAGGGAGACGCCGAGGGGCACGCCAAGGCAATGGAGGGCCGCGGGGCAGACTCATTCCAGCGCCCTTATTCAAGGAAAACTGGCCAGTGCCCCTATTCCAGGAACCCTTGCCCAGCACCCTCATTCCAGGATCCATGCTCAGTGCCCTTATTTCAAAAACCCTGCCCAGTGCTCTCATTCCTGGAACCTTGCCCAGTGCCCTTATTCCAGGAATCCTGCCCAGTGCCCCCATTCTAGGAACCTTGTCCAACGACCTCATTCCAGAAACCTCTACCCACCACCTGCATTTTAGAAACCCCCGCCCAGCGCCCTCACTCTCTTGGGCGTTCCTCGGTGCCACGTGCCTGAGCTCTTCACTCCCTAGGGACAAGAGAGCCGAGCCCCAGCTGTCCACCATTATCACAACCCGCCGCACACGACTAACTACCTCCCGGGCACTAAGAGATGCTCTCGCACACTTACTCCGTTGGAGTCTATGTCACTGCCTGCCCAAGTCTCTTACCCTAAGGGAGTTCAGATCACTCCACCTTCGCTGAGGTCTCTTACCCTGAGAGTCCGGGCCCGTCTCTACCTGAGTGAGGTCAAAGCTGCTCCCGCCAACCTTTGTATATCCTTACTGAGTTCATTCATGACCACATAATATATCCCTCTTATTACCTTAACTCCTCGTTCAAAGTCCACCATTCATGTTTGGATTTATAGGGGAACATAAATGAATACTTTTGCTCCTTATCCAAAATTCATTTGTCTTACTCTCCATTCATTAATATTTAGATTTGGGTCTTATTCTTTTTGTCTTCACATAGTTTATACATTGTAATGAAATAAGTCAAATAATTTCATTGACAACTCATACTTAACACAAATTTATATGGAGACAAACATTTTACTTCCTTATAGATTTGTAAGTAAACGTGAATCCATTTTTCTCAGTTTCTTATTTAAGGTTACCCTTCATATAACATTTTCTGAGACATTGTGGAAGTCATACTTTCTGTTCCTGTATCATATATAAGCATTTCTTGCACACAATACCACATTGTGGCCTTATGTAGGGATCTGTTTTTAATTTTTAATCGTCCAACGAGAACGCATGGTTTTCTGCGCATTTCTCCTACTCCCTCCTTGCATCTGGGTTCCTGTTCTCTATTTCTGACCAGTCACATGCCTTCTGTGAGTCGCTCCAGCTAAGTGGTGATGGCGTCTGCTCACTTCCCATTGGTCGAGTCCAAATGTAAACAACTCTAGCTTGGCGTCGCCGAGAGCCGTGTTTTTCATCGAGTTACACTCATATACTCTTGGATTTTACCCTCTGCAATGTCAGTAAGTACTGATTTTTGTGTCTAGTGCATAAATGAATAGTTTAGCCATATTTTCATATATATCTAAAGTCTGTGTGAATCATAATACTAGTGCACCATGCAAATGAAAAAAGTGCAATGAAAAAGAACCGAGCACACTCAGTCTTGCCCGTCTAGGCCAAATTTGCAATTTCAGTATGGTAAATATTAAAAAAAAAACCTCTGGTCTCGGTGTGCACAATACATTTTTATTGTTCTTCCAGATCAATGTGAAATTGTTTTATGGCGAGCCCTACAAAGTCCAAATATGTCTGCATTTTGGAGGAAAATGACTCAGATCCAGTGCCAGCTGACATGGAATTGCTTGACAGTGGTGATGAATACTTGCCACCAGATACACAGGTATCATATGATGATGATGATGAAGAGGGAGATAGGCCATCCAAAAAGCCTAAATTAGCCCAGTGAATGCCAAGATATTACATGCAAGCATTGCACCACAAAAGAAAATCCTGTCACGTCCTCATTTTCCGGTGCTGTATGTAAAGTAAATCTATGCATTAAGATAGAAATTGCTTCATAGACTTTCAATGTAGCAATTAGTGGTCTAGAATGATTGTTCTTTCTCAGGAAACTGAGGAATATGGGACTTGAAAGTTTTATCCCTTTGCTATGTGTCCATGTTGCTATTTGATTCATTTATATATTTTTTTATTACTTACAAAATGTTTGGGAACAAGTTCCATTTATGTTTCTGATATTGTCTATTTGTATAATAAATTAAAAAATATAATTATTTCGTGTTTTATTAACAATTGTAACTTTGCAACATTTACAATTTTACACCCTTTACCGGGCAGGACCTAGTACAATTGGTCCTCAAATATTAGCACTTGATCGAAAACTAACTTTTACAAATCCATTTATATGGGCTCATTTACCTTACATTAAGATACTCTATCCACTCACAGGAAATACGTTTCGAAATTCGCATTTTTCGAGGCTTGCTCACTGAAGAGTTAACCCAAATCAAACCACACTCCACGCTCAGAGAATCAACACCCCCAACACAAACTCCATCTACACAGAAGCCTCCCCAAGTGTCATGACAGTTCTCCCATCCATCCAGCACTCAAATACCCCCCAAGAATACAATCTTGGAAAAGAAGCTCAAAGTATGATACACCAACACAGATGGAATAACGAAAAAAATATGAGGAGTAGCACAAAAAAAAATAATGGAGGCATCCCCAAGCATCATAGCACTCACAGAAACTAAGCCTACAGGAATCATTACAGACGTAATATTTCCAACAGGAAATCAGATCTTGAGTAGTTAAAACACTGGGGACATCACAGCCCCTATGAGCTAGTGATCACATGGTCCTGAACTTTAAATACATTGTAGAGCTAAAAGTAGAGAGGGAAGCAGCATGAGTAGAATGGGAGAAGCCAAACTTTAAAAGAGGGGACTACACAAGCCAAGTAATTTCCTGCAAGACGTACACTGGGAAAGAGAACTGGTGGGAGACATAGTGAATGAAATGATGGATTACATAACCGCAAAATGCAAAGAGGCAGAGGAGAGGTTCGTACCTAATGGGAAGACCAGAATGAGTCCATGGTTCACCCAAAGATGCAGAGAGAGTAAAACAAAGTGTGCTGAAGAATGGAAAATATATAGAAGACAAAAGACCCAGGAAAATAAGGAAAAATGAATATGCATGGATTAGGAGGGAGGCCCAGCAGCAATATGAGAATGACATAGCATCGAAAGCCAAATCTGGCCCAAAGCTGTTGTACAGCCACATCAGGAGGAAAACAACAGTCAAGGATCACGTAATCAGGCTAAGAAAGGAAGGGAGTTCACAGTAAACGACCGAACAGTATGTGAAGAGCTGAACATGAAATTTAAAGCAGTGTTTTCAGTGGAGACAGAAGAGACTCCTGGAAGCCAGAATAGTGGGGTACTCCAACAAGTGCAGAGGACAGTACGCACAACCGAGGAGGAGATGAAGTGAATGCTAAGTGAACTAGATACCGCAAAAGTGGTGGGACCGGCCAACATCTCATAGTGGGTTCTGAGACAGGGAGCAGAGGCACTGTGTGTGCCACTAGCAACAATCTTCAACACATTTATCGAAACAATGCGACTAAGGTCTTGAAGACAACAAATATTGCCCCAGTTTTTAAGAAATGAGACAGACATGCAGCATTAAATAATAGACCAGTTTCACTAACGTGCATAGTATGCAGAGTCGTGGAGATTATAAGGAGAAGAGTGGTGGAGCACTTAGAAAGGAATGTGGTTATACACAACAACCAGTACGGTTTCAGGGAAGGGAAATCCTGTGCCACAAAATTACTGGAGTTTTACGACAAGAGACAGAGAGGTGGGTAGATTGCATTTTCTTGGACAGAAGGAAAGCTTTCGACAAAATTCCATACAAGAGATTAGTAGAAAATCTAGAGGATCAGGCAGGTATAATAGGGAAGGCACTGGAATGGATTAGAGAATACCTGACAGGAAGGCAACAATGAATCATGGTACGTGATGAGGTGTCAAACATCGGTCCTAAGACTGACCCCAGGGGTCAATCTTAGGACCGATGTTTGCAGACAATGTGAAGCTAATGAAGAGAATTCAATTGGATGAGGATCAGGCAGGACTACAGAGAGACCTGGACACACTGTAAGCCTGGTCCAACAACTGGCTCCTGGAGTTTAACCCCACCAAGTGCAAAATCATGAGAAATGGGGAAGGCCAAAGAAGACCGCAGACAGAATTCAGGCTAGGGGCTCCAATACTGCAAACCTCACTCAAGAAAAAAGATCTTGGGGTGAGTTTAATAACGAGCACATCTCCTGAGGAACACATCAACCAAATAACTGATGCAGCATATGGGTGCCTGGCAAACCTGAGAATAGCATTCCGATACCTTTGTAAGGGATCGTTCAAGATTCTGTTTACCGTGTACATCAGGTCCATATTGGAGTATGTAGCATCTGTTCGGAATACACACCTGGTCAAACACGTCAAGAAATTAGAGACAGTGCGAAGGTTTGACACAAGATTAGTCCCAGAGCTAAGAGGAATGTCCTACTAGGAGAGGTTAAGGAAGTCGACCTGGCGACACTGGAGAACAGGAAGAACAGGGGAAACATGATAATGACATATATAATACTGGGAGGAATTGACAAGGTGGATAGGGACAGTTTGTTTCAGAGATGGAACACAGTAGCAAGAGGTCACAATTGGAAGCTGAAGACTCAGATAAGTCACAGGGATCTTAGGAAGTATTTCTTCAATAATAGCGTTGTCAGAAGTGGAATAGTCTGAAGACTGATGTAGTAGCCTGGTGGGTAAAGCTCTCTCTTCATACCTTCATACCAAATGTGCTTATACCTTTTATAGTTCTCATTGAAACAATTAGAAACATTATTCGACCAGGAACATTAGCAATCCGACTTGCAGCAAATATAATTGCAGGCCATCTCCTTCTCACTTTACTCGGAAGGATAGAACCCTCTTTATCATCCAAATTATTAGTTTTTCTTATTCTAGCCCAAATTCTTCTTCTTATATTGGAATCTGCCGTTGCAATCATTCAATCTTATGTATTTGCAGTTCTCAGAACTCTTTACGCCAGTGAAGTAACTTAATGTCATCACACAGACACCATGCCTTTCACTTAGTTGACATAAGACCCTGACCCTTAACAGGATCAATCAGAGCCATGCTTTTAACATCAGGTCTTATTAAATGGTTTCATCAATTTAATCCAGATCTTCTTTTTTTTTAGATTTATTCCTATTATTTTAACCATAATTCAGTGATGGCGAGATGTAACTCGAGAAGGAACATATCAAGGACTCCATACTCAAATTGTTATAAAAGGTCTACGATGGGGAATAATTCTGTTTATTGTCTCCGAAGTATTATTTTTCTTCTTTTTTTTTGGGCTTTCTTTCATAGAAGACTTGCACCCACAATTGAAATTGGTATATTTTGACCACCAGAAGGCATCCAACCTTTTAACCCCTTTCAAGTTCCCCTTCTCAATACAACTATTTTACTTTCATCAGGAGCGACAGTAACCTGAGCACATCACGCAATCCTTAACTCTCATCACTCTGAAGCTATACGAAGTTTAGGTCTAACTATTCTCCTAGGAGTTTACTTCACTTCCCTTCAAGCATACGAGTATTTGGAAGCATCCTTTTCTATCGCAGATTCAATTTATGGAACTACTTTCTTTGTAGCAACTGGATTTCATGGTCTTCACGTAATTATCGGAACTTCTTTTTTAACAGTTTGTTTTTATCGTCTTTACAAATGCCACTTCTCTAATAACCATCACTTTGGATTTGAGGCTGCAGCTTGATACTGACATTTCGTTGATGTAGTTTGATTATTCCTCTATGTCTTTATTTACTGATGAGGAAGATAATTTTTTAGTATAAATGGTAGTACATCTAGCTTCCAAATAGAAAGTCTAATTGTTTAGAAAAATTAATTTTAACTATCAACTTAATCATCCTTCTGACTCTCTCGATTGCAACACTAATTATAATCTTATCTTCAATTTTATCAAAAAAAAACCATTATTGACCGAGAAAAAATATCCCCATTTGAATGTGGGTTTGATCCTAAGACCTCGGCCCGATTACCTTTTTCCCTTCGGTTCTTCCTCACTGCTGTAGTTTTCCTAATTTTTGATGTAGAAATTACATTAATTCTCCCTCTAGCCCATATTTCCCCTTTTACAGATATTTTCTCTTGAAGATTTACAGGATTATTTTTTCTCCTAATCCTTCTCTTGGGCCTCTATTATGAATGATACAAAGGCGCCTTAGAATGATCCAGCTGGAGCGAACAACCCCCTAGGAGTGGCCTCTTCCCTAGACAAGATTCCCTTTCACCCCTGCTTTACATTTAAAGATATTGTAGGATTTCTAGTTATATTTATAATCTTAGTTCTCCTAACTCTTTTAAATCCATACCTTCTTGGGGATCCTGACAATTTTATTCCGGCTAATCCTCTGGTTACACCAGTACATATTCAACCTGAATGATATTTTCTGTTTGCATACGCTATTCTTCGATCTATCCCAAACAAATTAGGTGAGGTTATCGCTTTAGTCTTATCAGTAACAATTCTTTGGCTCCTTCCCTTCACCTCCTTATCAAAATTTCAAGGTCTCACTTTTCATCCTTTTAACCAACTTCTATTTTGAACTCTTGTCTCCACAATCATTTTGTTGACATGAATTGGGGCTCGTCCTGTAGAAGATCCTTATATTTTTACAGGACAAACTCTTACTATTATTTATTTTTCTTACTATATCATTAACCCTTTAATCACCCTTTTAACAAACTTACTCCTAGAATGGTTATTTAGTTTATTTAAAACAAATGTTTTGAAAACATTTAAAGGAAGGTTTTTCCAATACCCACCAATTTATAAATTTAGTTTATACTAAAATTAATTTCATTCCTATAAAAAAAAATTAAAAAATTCAAAGATATAGGAAGAAATCTTTTCCAAGCTATATACATTAATTTATCATATCGCAATCGTGGCAAAGTTCCCCGCACCCAAATAAATGCAAACCTAACCATTACCAATTTTATATAAAACCTTAATCTTAAGACTCTCCCCCCTAAAAATAATAATGTAGACACTCCACTCATAAACAAAATTCTAACATATTTAGCTATAAAAATTAACACAAAACCTCCTCTTCTGTATTCAGTATTCGGTTCGAATCTCGGCGAGGGTAGAAACATTAGGCGCTTTTTTTGTACACCAGTTGTCTATGTTCCCTATCAGTAAAATAGGTACCTGGGTATTAGTCTCATCCTGGGACAAAACTGACCTAATTTGCCTGAAATGCTCTGCATAATAAGCGACTTTCTGTACAGTAGTATGTCACTGATGTCTGCTAGGTATGTATGCCTTGTACCTGTAGTAAGTAAAGATATTATATATAGCTTTAAGAAGAGGTACGATAAAGCTCATGGGGGCAGTGAGAGAGTGGACCAAGTAGCGACCAGTTAAGAGGCAGGGCCAAGTGAATATACAAACATACAGACACACTAGCATTTTGGACCCGACTTCTGGAACTGCAAGGACGGACACGGACACACACACACAATACTTTCATTGTGTTTGTGTGTACGTAGAGCCAAGATAACCGAGGATGGCAGGGCTGAGAAGGAAGCATAGGCAGAAATTCTCAAGAGCACAATGGAACTAGAGAGGAAAAAAAAAGATTAAACACGTTTTGTAACACACTGGTGGAGAAGATATCTACAAAAGGGAAGACGTAGGAGTCACAAGCTGTAGCTCCAGCAAAGATGCAGAGCCTTGCAGATTAAATGGAAGTGCGAGAGGGACAGCGAAGGAGAGGAGAGAGCAATGAAGTCCTTTGAGAGTGCAATATCAAGCCACAGGGACGTCTGGGAGACAAGGGAAACAACTAAGGATATCCTTAAATTGGACTCAAGGATATAGAAGGAAACTAAATAGGAAGAGAGGGAGTGGTAGCTTATTCTTCATGGGCTTTATAAGGCTGAAAGTATGACCTAGGACGAAAGATGGGGGAGGTAAAAGAAATTGTGAGCATCATTGCACTAACAGGAGATAGTACGACCCAGCTGTCAGTTTTTCTGACTTGGATGGAACTTGAAGGAAAAAAAAACAGTGAAATTGCATTCAAGGCAGAAACGGTACGAAAGACGATCCTGCAGCAGAAAGTAGTTGTAAGTTTCCTAGAAAGTAGGTGCATCTCAACTGCAACAAAAAACACTAAGAATGGGAACAACTGAGAGAGAATAAGGCGGCGCCAGAGGCAAGAAAGGAACACAGGGCAGGTACCGACAGACAGGATAGCACTGCCTCAAAGGGAAGAACAAACACTACTGCCCACAGAACCACCCACAGAATCCCTCAACCTCCACCACCCCATAACAACCAAATACAATAACCTGAAACTAACCATGCTCCATACCCACAGGCTCCACCCATTCCAGCAGTATCACAACAGCAGCATCTCATAATATCCAACCCTGCCTTCCACATCCTTAGCCAGCACCAACCCCTTCCCCCCCAGACTACAGTTCTGGAAAAGAATTGCACACCAGCACAGATGGAATAAAAGATAAGAGCGAAGAGTAACAAGAATCACTGAGGCATCACCGGACATCATAGAACTCAAGGATACAAAGCTCAGAGGGGTGATAACAGATGCAATCTTCCCCACTGGATATCAGATCCTGATGTTTGACAGGGAAAACACAGGGGGAGGAGGAGTTGCACTGCTCATCAAAAACCAATGGAATTTTGAGATGTTAGGACTAGGCAGAGGTGTAGCAGAAGGCCACGTATTACGAACACTCCAGGCGACCAAGGCAAGAGTACAATGAGAGCAACAGAACGATGTTGTCCACACGAGCCTAGGTGGCCATAAGGGCAGGACAAAGGTACTCATCATGGGGGATTTTAATCACAAGGAGACTGGGATAACCTGAATCCACATGGGAGACCAGAGACATGAAGGGCTAATACCCTGGAGGCAGTACTGTAAAACTTTATTCACCAACATGTAAGGAATGCAACCAGAGAGAGAGAAAGAGAGAGAGAGAGAGAGAGAGAGAGAGAGAGAGAGAGAGAGAGAGAGAGAGAGAGAGAGAGAGAGAGAGAGAGAGAGAGAGAGAGAGAGAGAATGAACCAGCAAGGTTGGATCTCGTATTCACCTTGAACAGTTCAGACTTAGGGAATATCACACATGAAAGGCACCTCCGTGCTAATGTTCAAGTGGTAATGAGTACTGAATACATACTTAACAATGGAGAGTGAAGAAGCACGAGAAGAACGGGAGAAACCAAACTTCAAAAAAGGGGACTACACAGATTTTAGGCGATTCCTGCACGAGGTGCAGTGGGAAAGAGAACTAAAGGGGAAGACAGCAAATAAATTAAGGAACACGTAACCACATAGTGTAGGAAGGCAGAGGAGAAGCTCGTGCTAAGGGGTAACAGAATCAATAGGAAGACCAGAGTGAGCCCCTGGTTTACCTGGAGGTATGAAGAGACAAACTAAGTGTACTAAACCGGGAAAAAAAAGAGTACAGAAGTCATAGGATTCAAGACAACAAAGAGTTGAGCCAATGTGCCAGAAATGAATGTGCATGGATAATAAAGAGGTCAAATGAGAGAGCAAATGAGAGTGGGTGAGATGTTATCAACAAATTTTGTTGAAAATAAGAAAAAGTTTTGGAGTGAGATTAACAAGTTGAGGAAGCCTAGAGAACAAATGGATTTGTCAGTTAAAAATAGGAGAGGAGAGTTATTAAATGGAGAGTTAGAGATATCGGGAAGATGGAGGGAATATTTCGAGGAATTGCTAAATGTTGAAGAAGATAGGGAAGCTGTGATTTCGTGTATAGGGCAAGGAAGAATAACATCTTGTAGGAGTGAGGAAGAGCCAGTTGTGAGTGTGGGGGAAGTTCGTGAGGCAGTGGGAAGAATGAAGGGGGAAAGGCAGCTGGGATTGATGGGATAAAGATTGAAATGTTAAAAGCAGGTGGGGATATAGTTTTGGAGTGGTTGGTGCTATTATTTAATAAATGTATGGAAGAGGGTAAGGTACCTAGGGATTGGCAGAGAGAATGAATAGTTACTTTGTATAAAGGCAAAGGGGACAAGAGAGAGTACAAAAATTATAGAGGGGTAAGTCTGTTGAGTTTACCTGGTAAAGTGTATGGTAGAGTTACTATTGAAATAATTAAGAGTAAAACGGAGAGTAGGATAGCAGATGAACAAGGAGGCTTTAGGAAAGGTAAACGGTGAGTAGACCAAGTGTTTGCAGTGAAATATATAGGTGAACAGTGTCTAGGTAAGGCTAAAGAGGTTTTTGTGGCATTTATGAATTTGGAAAAGGCGTATGGCAGGGTGGATAGAGGGGCAATGTGTCAGATGTTGCAGGTAGGTTACTGAAAGCAGTGACGAGTTTTTACGAGGATAGCGAGGCTCAGGTTAGAGTATGTAGGAAAGAGGGAGATTATTTCCCAGTAGAAGTAGGACTTAGACAAGGATGTGTGATGTCACCGTGGTTGTTCCATATATTTATAGATGGGGGTTGTAAGAGAAGTGACTGCGAGGGTCTTGGCAAGAGGTGTGGAGTTAAAAGATAAAGAATCAAACACAAAGCGGGAGTTGTCACAGTTGGTTTTTGCTGATGACACTGTGCTCTTGGGAGATTCTGAAGAGAAGTTGCAGAGGTTGTTGGATGAATTTTGTGGATGAATTTGGTTAGGTGACGAAAGATTGGATATCAGAATGGAGGAGGTGAATATATTCAGATATTTGGGAATGGACGTGTCAACAGATGGGTCGATGAAAGATGAGGTGAATCATAGAGCTGATGAGGGGAAAAGGGTGAGCAGTGCACTTAGGAGTCTGTGGAGACAAAGAACTTTTGTCCTTGGAAGCAAAGAGGGGAATGTATGAGAGTATAGTTTTACCAACACTCTTATATGGGTGTGAAGCATGGGTGATGAATGTTGCAGCGAGGAGAAGGCTGGAAGCAGTGGAGATGTCATGTCTGAGAGCAATGTGTGGTGTGAATATAATGTAGAGAATTCGTAGTTTGGAAGTTAGGAGGAGGTGCAAGATTGCCAAAACTGTTGTCCAGAGGGCTGAGGAAGGGTTGTTGAGGTGGTTCGGACATGTAGAGAGAATGGAACGAAACAGAATGACTTGTGTGTATAAATCTGTAGTGGAGGGAAGGCGGGGTAGGGGTCGGCCTAGGAAAGGTTGGAGGGAGGGGGTAAAGGAGGTTGTGTGTGCGAGGGACTTGGACTTCCAGCAAGCATACGTGAGCGTGTTTGATAGGAATGGAGACAAATAGTTTTTAATACTTGACGTGCTGTTGGAATGTAAGCAAAGTAACATTTATGAAGGGGTTCAGGGAAACCGGCAGGCCGGACTTGAGTCCTGGAGATGGGAAGTACCGTGTCTGCATTCTGAAGAAGGGGTGTTAATGTTGCAGTTTTATAAACTGTAGTGTAAAGCACCCCTCTGGCAAGACAGTGATGGAATGAATGATGAAAGTTTTTCTTTTTCGGGCCACCCAGCGGCAATACAAGAATAGCAAAGCCTCAGAAGCCAAATCTAAAGAAAAGTTGTTAAACAGCAATATCAGGAGGATAACACTCAAGGACCAGGTAATCAGGCTGAGAATGGAGGGAGAGGAGCTCACAGGGAGCGACCACAAAGTATGTCAGGAGCTCAGCTCAAGATTTATGAATGTATTCACAATGGACACAAAGAGGCTTCCAGGAAACCGGGGTAGCAGTGTGCACCTGTAAGTGCTGGACACACTGCATACAACCGAAGGGGATGTGAGGAAACTGTTAGAAGAACTAGATACCTCGGAGACAGTGGGCCCAGATAACATCTCTCCTTGGTTCCTGTGAGGGGGAATGTCTTATGAAGAAAAGTTAAGGGAACTCAACCTGTCAATACTAGAGGATAGGGAGACATGATAACGACGTATAAAATACTGATAGGAATTGATAAATTGCGCTGGACTAGAATGTTTTAGAGATGGGACACAGCTACAAGGGGACATAACTAGAAGTTGAAAAAATCAGATGAGATATAGGGATGTTTGGAAGTAGGGGAGGCAGCATCCATACGTAGCTTTAAGGGCACTAGGAGCAGGGAGAGAGTGGATCTAATAGACTAGCTAAGAGGCGGATCCAGGAGCTGTGAATCTTACCCTGAACCCACAAATAGGTAAGTATGTACACAAACACACACACACATATACACACACACATACACACACACACACACACACACACACACACACACACACACACACACACACACACACACACACACACACACACACATCGGCCTGACGACACTGGAGGACAGGAGGGTCAGGGGAGACATGATAAGGACATATAAAATACTGCGTGGAATAGACAAGGTGGACAAGGACAGGATGTTCCAGGGAGGGGACACAGAAACAAGAGGCCACAATTGGAAGTTGAAGACACAAATGAGTCAGAGAGATAGTAGGAAGTATTTCTTCAGTCATAGAGTTGCAAGGCAGTGGAATAGCCTAGAAAATGACGTAGTGGAGGCAGGAACCATACACAGTTTTAAGACGAGGTTTGATAAAGCTCATGGAGCGGGGAGAGAGAGGGCCTAGTAGCAACCGGTGAAGAGGCGGGGCCAGGAGCTAGGACTCGACCCCTGCAACCACAAATAGGTGAGTACAAATAGGTGAGTACACACACACGCGCACACGCACACAACGAAAGCAATATAAAACCAAAATAAAATCGTATTTGTACATTCTCAGTTTTATATAATTTTAATTTCACTGTGTAACAAAAGAGCCGCTCTAGGCTGCTCGTATTATCACCTCGACAAATTGAAATCGTCTCTCTCCAAAAATTAATCAAGTATTTCAGCAAAAGAAAAAAAAAAGGGGGGATGACTAACTGCAATAAGAATTTGATGATGAACCTCGCTAGCCTGAGGTAGTCAGTAAGTGGAATGACCTGGACGAAGTAGCAGTGCTGAAGATAAGGAACCAGGAGGCAGAGGCGGTTGGCCTATCATAAGGAGGACGAGGAGAACAAGAAAGCCTTGGGACTTAAGTTCCACCTGTTTCTAAATGTCTCTCAATTATACCAAAAAATGAACTTTAAATTAGATATAAATCTAAGCAGATATGTTATTCAGTAAAAGACAAATTTTGATTTGCCATTTTTTTTCATTATAAAACCAGTTTTTAAGAGTAAATATTAAGACAAATATACATGCTATAAAGGCAGAAGAAAAATGATAAACTGAAAATAACTTGATCTCTCAGATCAGATGATTGTGTAAATAAATACTACTGGTGGGTGATGCAACTTACTAGGTTAAATACGCTCTCTCTCAAGGGTTCTCCAAGTAACTGGTTATGTAAACATGCAGTGTTAGGTCACCTGTGCGTTAAAAAGTAGAGAAGCGTTGCATTCAAGTGTCTTACAGTTTTAAATCCAGATAATTATGGTAGATTTTTAATGTGAAAATTTCTCAATGTTATACTTGTATGATAAATGAAGTGAAGCAATTCTCTTAGGCCTCACCCTTAATTTGGTGGATTGGACATCATGATCCATGACCTACATCCACGAGTCTTAGGTTTTCATTTTCATAGGCTTTGATTCTTGTGTAATAAATTGGAGAGGACACTCAAGGGACCAAACACTCTTGTGATACACAAGCTGTTAATAATTTGCAGTTAGGCAGTAGAGTGGCTTTTTCACTACTTACTAAAAATCAAATAAGGGTTTTCACCTCTCTATAGAATTTCCAAGAAAATATATCATATTAATAAGAAAATATATAATATTAATAGCATTTACATAGTTATTTCCGTGGAGATAAACTCTTCAAAGACTTTTTTGATACATTGCACACGTAAATTCGGTTAATAGAACAAAAAAAAATCTAGGTGAAGGAGCAACTGGAAATTCGAAGCCAATTCCTTTAATTTTGAAAGCACTATACAACGTCTTGCTAGCAAAAATTCTTCACATTTTTAAAACGCATTAACTACTAGACAAATTTAATTACCAATTCTCAAACATTTCATTTGCAACTAATGTGACATTTATTGTGGCAACGTTTCGCTCTCCAGAAACTTTATCAAGCCATTACAAACAATACATGGACACAGAGGGTATATAAAGGCTCAGAGTGAGGTGTAATACTAGTGAGGTACCATTTCGATGTTTTCAGTAGTGGTAGTAGTAGTAGTAGTAGTATTAGTAGTAGTAGTAGTAGTAGTAGTAGTAGTAGTAGTAGTAGTAGTAGTAGTGGTAGTGACAAAAGTAATACAATATGGTAGAGCAATTAATTCGTACATGAGTGAAAGGATATAAAAGCTATTACTTGGGTAACATAAAAATAGGTTGGACAAATATAGACTGGAATGAGGCAGCTTGTTTCAGTGTTCACTCTCTGTGCTTTGTGTAGTATAACAGGAGAGACTATGTGATGGCAGGGTTTACTGTTTTCAGGAGGATTCTTGCTAAGACTTCGGAGATGGTGAAGCTGCCGTTGTTTTGTTTAATTGTATTCGAAACAGCGATCAGTGCTGATTCGAGGCACTTGCGTCTGCGGAAATTAGTTTCTTTGATCACTAATTGGGCGTCTCTGAATTTCATGAGATGATTGGTGGAATTTCGGTGTTGTACACAGGCGTTGTTCAAGTTATTGTTCCTACATGCGTAAATGTGTTCATTGAGGCGGGTGTCGAGGTTTCTGGCTGTTTCACCTACGTAAATCTTGTCACAGCCTCCACAGGGTATAGTGTAAACTCCTGCATTGACTGGTTCGTGGTGCTTGGGTTTTGTCCTGGTTAGATCCTTTATTGAAGTGGTAGAAGCGATGGCGACTCTGGTGTTAGCTTGTGAAAGTACTTTTGAGACGTTCAGTGCAACCTGGCTGTTGGGAAGAATTATAACTTTGAAGATTGAGACACTTATGCAGCATATGAGAATCTTTATTCAGGAAACGTTTCGCCACACAGTGGCTTCATCAGTCCAATACAAAGAGGAAGGCGTAAGGAGAGGAGGAGAATGAGGTAATCAGTCCCTCAACCTGGAGTCGATGTGTTCAGTCACTCAATCTTGTAGAAACTACAGCACAGGGCCGTAGACGTGGCTTATATACTGTAGTGAGGTGAGGTGAAGCAGGCGGAGGCGGGGTCATAGTGGTACCATCCACTAGTCGAAGTAGGTCTTCGTCAAAGGTTGAACAAGTGTTGAAGAATTCTTTGTAACAAGATCCCATGATGCTGCATTCATCACAACTGTCCGACACTGCAGCATCATGGGATCTTGTTACAAAGAATTCTTCAACACTTGTTCAACCTTTGGACGAAGACCTACTTCGACTAGTGGATGGTACCACTATGACCCCGCCTCCGCCTGCTTCACCTCACCTCACTACAGTATATAAGCCACGTCTACGGCCCTATGCTGTACATTCTACAAGATTGATGGACTGAACACATCGACTCCAGGTTGAGGGACTGATTACCTCATTCTCCTCCTCTCCTTACGCCTTCCTCTTTGTATTGGACTGATGAAGCCACTGTGTGGCGAAACGTTTCCTGAATAAAGATTCTCATATGCTGCATAAGTGTCTCAATCTTCAACTTGTCGGTTTTTCAAACCATTCATCACAATTATAACTTTGCTGGGAGTGGTGTTGATGCGTGGAGAATTTATGATCTGAAGAGCTCTTTTCTTGCAGTCTTTGATGAAAAAAGAAGGAAAATGTAATAAAGGGGATGTAAATAGCGTGCCGAAAATTTCCAGCCAAGACAAGACTCGCAGCAATGGTTTCAAGTTAGAAGAATTCAGATTCACGAAGGATATAGAAAAGCACTAGTTTGGTAATAGAGTTGTGGATAAGTGGAACAAACTCCCGTGTCCAGTTATTCAGGCTAAAACGCTGTGTAGTTTTAAAAATAGGTTAGAGCTTGATCATACAGAATGTGAAAAAGACTTGGGAGTCATGGTAAGCAGAAATCTAAAGCCAAGACAGCAATGCCTTAGTGTGCGCAACAAGGCCAACAGATTACTTGGATTTATCTCAAGAAGTATAAGTAACAGAAGTTCAAAAGTTATTTTACAGCTCTACACATCACTAGTGAGGCCTCATTTAGATTATGCTGAACATTAAAATGGTATAAAATACCGACAGGTTGTAGGTAAGACACATATGCAACAGTTAGGTATCTTTATTATGAAACGTTTCGCCTACACAGTAGGCTTCTTCAGTCAAGTACAGAAAAGTTGATAGAAGCAGAAGATACTTAAAGACGATGTAATCAGTCCATCACCCTTAAAGTTTTGAGGTGGTCAGTCCCTCAGTCTGGAGAAGAGCATTGTTCCATAGTATGAAACAATATGGAGATGAAGTGACAGAATGGAGCTTTTTATAGCGCCAAGAGGTGAGACGTAGGCCACTAGGAGAGGTAAGAACTCAGATGTTGAAAGGTCAGGTCCCTCTCAAATCCAGCCGCTCTCACTAGTGGAAGTTGTCGAAGTTGATTGCAGGTCTGTACCAAGATACCCTTGTGTTGCAGTGTCTGACAGATTGAACATTAAAATGGTATAAAATACCGACAGGTTGTTAGGTAAGACACATATGCAACAGTTAGGTATCTTTATTATGAAACGTTTCGCCTACACAGTAGGCTTCTTTAGTCAAGTACAGAAAAGTTGATAGAAGCAGAAGATACTTGAAGACGATGTAATCAGTCCATCACCCTTAAAGTTTTGAGGTGGTCAGTCCCTCAGTCTGGAGAAGAGCATTGTTCCATAGTATGAAACAATATGGAGATGAAGTGACAGAATGGAGCTTTTTATAGCGCCAAGAGGTGAGACGTAGGCCACTAGGAGAGGTAAGAACTCAGATGTTGAAAGGTCAGGTCCCTCTTACCTCTCCTAGTGGCTTACGTCTCACCTCTTGGCGCTATAAAAAGCTCCATTCTGTCACTTCATCTCCATATTGTTTCATACTATGGAACAATGCTCTTCTCCAGACTGAGGGACTGACCACCTCAAAACACATCAAACACATCAAACACCAACACACAGACTACAATCACTTCTCCTTCTACACCCACACTAGACTACAAAACTAACTGTCAACTTGCCACTGCTGCCCACTCTGCGATGGTAATCTCACAAGCTTACCAATCAGACTACTCACATGTCCTTAACCTAATCTTGTCTGCTAACAATCTTCCCTCTTTAATTATCCCTCCTTCCTGCTTCTCTTCCAAGCCTCCTACAACCTCTCCCTCCTTCCTCTCTCCCACCCCCCCACTTCCTACTCCCACCAGCTCTCCTCCCACTTCTACACCTCCCACCAACACCCCTACTGCTACTGCTAGGACCACCCCTCCCCCCACTTCCTTACCCACTTCATCCCCTTCCAAAGCTTCCACTTCCTCACAGCTTACCAAAACTTCCACTTCCTCTGCATCCACCTTCGCCCACTCCACCACAACCAAAACCTCATCCAGGTCCAACTCCACCTCCTCCAGACAAAATCCACTCAAACCTAAACCTACCCCAACTTCTGACGGACAGACCAAAGAACATAAAAACAGATCCATCTCTTCCTCCCCCTCCAGGAAACGGGTTCGTAGCACCTACAAACACACATCCACTGATGGCACCACTATCACGGGCTTTAATCCAAAGTCCTCCCCCGACATTAACTTTGCTAAGACGAAACCATTAAATCACGTTTAAGGTGATTCAGTTCAACGTACGTTCTTACTTTACAATTAGACACCTACTGGCCGAGCTCCTTGAAGCAGAGAGGCCAGATATTGTTTTGCTAAACAGTACCTGCCTCAAAGCCCCTCAATGTATCCGCCATTATGGTTATACTGCACTACAGTCCCCCTATGATCCCCACGATGGGGTTGCCATCCTTGTCAATTCCAACATAAAACATGAATTTCTCCCAATCCCTTTTATTCACCAACACTGTCTTGCGGTCAGAATACACACCCACCTTGGCCCCTTTATCTTTTTCACCACCTATGCTCGCCCAAACACTACTCTCAACATACACGACCTCTCCTTAGTCTTCAACTACACCAACACACCAACTTACCTACTAGCTGACATGAATGCCAAACACACTGCCTTTCATCACACCAGTAACAACCAACTTGGTCACCAATTACTCAACTTCACTAACCATAAACACCTAATTCATCTTGGCCCAGACTTCAATACCTTCTTCAACCACACGGGCCAAGGCAAACCAGACATCATTCTGGCAAACCGAGCCAGCTCTCTATTTCAACATTACATCTCACCTGGCCCTATTACAGGCTCTGATCACATCCCAGCCATCTTACACATCTCCTCCAACCCTATCCTCATTCCAACCACACCTTCATTCTCCTACAAGAACGCTGACTGGGATGCTTTCAAACAACACATAGACAATATTAACCTCACCTATGACTACAACAACAAACCTATCTCTGACATCGATACTCAACTTGATCTCATCCAGGACACCATTACACAAACAGCCAACATCGCAATACCAAAGAAAACTCACACCACTCGTTATTCCTTCAAACCATCACTCAGAACAAGAAGACTAATTATCTGCTACCACAACCGCTTCCTCTACAACACACAGATTTAATCAAGTCCGATTAGATCTCACTTACCTTAGAAACAACATTTTACACAGCCTAGACCAAGACCACAACAATCACTGGTCACGACTAATACAACAAGCGGACAGGCAGCGTGTTAAAAACACTAAAGCCTTCTGGAACTTTATCAAAAAAATCAGAGGCACTACTCCCACCAACAAATTCAAACACATCACCCACAACAACACACACATCTCAGACCCACAGGCTGCTACCAACATCTTCAAACACATCTGGGAGAATATCTTCCACCCTCACCCACCTCGCCCTAACGTTATTCAACACATTCAGAACATAGAACACTGGAACACTGCACACACACAAGAAACAACACCAGACAGCCACATACATCTAGACACTCTTACCTCCTCCCAAGAACTCGACACTCCTTTCACCAACACAGACATTAAAACTCTCCTCAGACACCTTCCTCCAAAGGCTCCTGGTGCCTCTGGCCTAAACCATATTATCCTGAAACACCTTCCTGACTCTATCATTACTGCCTACACAAACCTCCTCAATGCCTCCCTTGCCTCTGGATACTTCCCTTCCCTCTTCAAAGCTGCTACTGCTATCCTCCTTCCTAAACCCAATAAAGATCACTCTGACCCTAGAAACTATCGCCCTATCAGCCTCCTCGAAACTTTAGGAAAACTCTTTGAAAAACTCATTAATCATCGCCTTCGCAGATACCTGGAACATAATTCTCTACTTTCAGATGGCCAGTTTGGCTTCAGAACACACAGATCCACACAGGATGCCATTAACATCATTCTCAACTACATCCACATAAACACAAAACAAAGAAACAGGACAGCCCTGGTTGCAAAAGACGTTGAAAAAGCTTTTGACACTGTGTGGCACGAGGGGCTCAAGTACAAACTCTGCACTAACTTCAACCTGCCTCTCAATACTCGTAAACTCCTCTGCAACTTCCTAGACGGCCGTACCATGAGAATCAAATTCCAAGGCTGTTACTCGGACTACTTCACACTAAATGCTGGAGTACCCCAGGGATCTGTCCTTTCCCCTACCCTCTACATTTTATACACTAACGACATTCCAACACCTGTATACCACAACTCCATCACACTAGCCTATGCAGACGACATTACACAACTTATCACTCATGCCAATATAGATACACTCACACACAAAACACAAAATGAGGTTGACAGGATAGCCATCTGGGAACAAAAATGGAGGATCAAAACCAATGCAGCAAAATCCAGCATTACGTATTTCAACTACAGGAAACGTGATCCTCCATTACCTGTCGAACTCAGAACAGCTGACACCCGCACTTACTTCCCTATCACACAATCTGTCACTGTCCTTGGCGTTAATCTTGACTACCTTCTTCGTTTACACGGACACATTCACTCAAGGCATGCAATAGCTAGTAAGGCCCTTGCGGGCCTCTACAAGCTGAAACATGCCTCTCAACGCACCAAACTACACCTCTACAAATCCCTAATACGTCCTCTGATAACTTACTCTCCTCTAGCCCTCTCTCTTGCAGCAAAAACAAACTTACTTAAACTGCAGCGTGTCCAGAACAAGGCGCTGCGCTGGGTGCTTGATGTCAGATGGGAGGACTTCGCCACAAGCGAGTCTCTCCATGCCCAGTTAGACGTCCCTGCGCTGAATCTGTACTGGAAGAGGCTCAGTGACAGACAGATAGACAAACTTGAGACACGACATGACTACTGGACCTCTCTCCTTGACGAAGACATTCGCAGACCCACAAACCAACACAACCTTTTCTACTCCTTGCATGATCCTGCTCCTAACCCTACTTACAAATAACCTTGGATCCGCTGACAGGTACCTTCTAAGACAGGTACCATTCTCTGACCCACGTTCGCCTTAGCTTTTTTGGGTTAAGACATGACTCGGTTCTGCACTCCTCTCTAGCTCTAAACGTCGCAAGTCCCTTACTCCCAGCTCACCCCACCGGAGTCCCAACAGTAGAACCGGATTTTCTCTTTTCAATATCTGTCCCACGATCGCCTTTGCTGCTGGGTTAAGCCCTGGCTCTATTTCTACGACTAAGAACACTCCTCTCCAGCACTATTCTTCGTCTGTCCCGTCTTCCCCGCTCATCCCATTTGGGATCTTACCTGAACTTTCGTTCGTTCGTTCGTTCGTTCGTACTTCATCTCCATATTGTTTCATACTATGGAACAATGCTCTTCTCCAGACTGAGGGACTGACCACCTCAAAACTTTAAGGGTGATGGACTGATTACATCGTCTTCAAGTATCTTCTGCTTCTATCAACTTTTCTGTACTTGACTGAAGAAGCCTACTGTGTAGGCGAAACGTTTCATAATAAAGATACCTAACTGTTGCATATGTGTCTTACCTAACAACCTGTCGGTATTTTATACCATTTTAATGTTCACAAAGTATTGGACTGATGAAGCCACTGTGTGGCGAAACGTTTCTTCAATAAAGATTCCCATGTGTTGCATAAGTGTCTCAATTCTTCAACTTGTCGGTTTTCAAAACCATTCATCACATTTGTCAGACACTGCAACATCATGGAATCTTGGTACAAAGACTTCAACGCTTGCCCAACCTTTGGACGACGACCTACTTACACTAGTGGCACGTCCCACTAAGATCCCGCCTCCTCCTGCTTCAACTCATCTCACCGCAGTATATAAGCCACCTCTCTGGCCCTATGCTGCACTTACTACAAGAGTGATGGACTGAACACATCGAACCCAGGTTGAGGGACTGATTACCTCATACTTCTACTCTCCTTACCCATTTCTACTTTGTATTGGACTGATGAAGCCACTGTGTGGCGAAACGTTTCTTCAATAAAGATTCCCATGTGTTGCATAAGTGTCTCAATTCAGAGGTCGTTTTGGTAAGGACCTGCCTCGTATGGGCCAATAGGCCTTCTGCAGTGTTCCTACATTCTTATGTTCTTATGAGTGGGAGTGGGTGGGTGTGAGTTGGACCTGACTAGCTTGTGCTGCTGTGTCTGTTGCCGTGCTCCTTCCTTGAGTGGAGGTGGCCAGACTGGGTGGGTCATTGGGCTAATCCGAAGGGAGGGGGGACATGGACCTGCTCCGCATGGGTCAATAGGCCTGTTGCAGTGTTTCTTCTTTCTTATGTTCTTATCAGTTTACGCTCATTTAAAAAAAATGATCTTACCTGAGCTCATTATTGCAAGTAGTAATCTAAAAATGACTTCGTTTTCCTCGTGATTAAAGACTGACTTTCTTTGATTCCAGATGAAGAATCAAATAAAAGCATTCTAGGCATTGTTGAACTCCTAACATAACTCACTTTTATACGAACATATTTACTATATTAATGAACGGCTTTTGAGTCAAAAGCTCACCCAAATTAATAATCTCTTGATGTGCATGCAAAACAAATGTACTGAACATCGAAGGTCACTCACGTACAACAATTCTTTAATTAAATTCGAAATGACAAACACTTTTTAATCATTGAGGGTTCTTCAGATTTTTTTAGACAAGGAACATATTGAGGAAATGGTATGGTGATACCGACAAGATGTGGAAAAAGACACTTATGTACAGTTCAGGACATTTATTAAAGGAAACGTTTCGCCACGAGTGGCTTCTTCAGTCCTAATACAGAGAAAACTATATATATGTGTGTTTTCTTAGTTTTCTCTGTATTAGGACTGAAGAAGCCACTCGTGGCGAAACGTTTCCTTTAATAAATGTCCTGAACTGTACATAAGTGTCTTTTTCCACAAGGAACATATTGCTATGAATATATATGTTAAAATTAAAGAGAGAAATAATTTTTTTTTTTTTGAAAGTCGATTGGTCTTCTCTGATAATTTCACGAGGAAAACTGGAAGCTTTTCCCGCTTATAAAAGAAATTGTGTACGAAAGGTATATAATACCGACAAGATGAGAGTAAGACACATGTGCAACATCTGGGTATCTTTATTGTAGACGTTTCGCCATCCAGTGGCTTTATCAATACAAATTCCAGGACATAACTAGAAGACAGTAGAACTATGAAAGTTAAGACACATGTGCAACATCTGGATATCTTTATTGTAGTAGACGTTTCGCCATCCAGTGGCTTTATCAATACAGATTCTAGGACATAATAGGAAGACAGTAGAACTATATACAAAAGATGAGGTAATCAGTCCCTCGGCCTTGGAGTTAGTGTTCACAGCATCGTGGTGGAGGAGAGTCTGGAGCAAAGGCAAGAAGACTGGCGCTTTTTATAGGCGTCAGTGAATGGGACGGGCAGCAGACGAGGTCAGTCACTGGTAGGCGGGATTCCCCAGTGGAAGTAGGTCCTTCCCAAAGAGATGGGTTAGTTGCAGCAGCCGTGAAGAAGGTCTTGTAGATGTCCTCTGAACCAAGATTCCATGATGTTGCAGTGTCTGATAAGTTGTGCAAAGAAAGGTATAAAATACCGACAATATGAAAGTTAAGACACATGTGCAACATCTGGATATCTTTATTGTAGTAGACGTTTCGCCATCCAGTGGCTTTATCAATACAGATTCTAGGACATAATAGGAAGACAGTAGAACTATATACAAAAGATGAGGTAATCAGTCCCTCGGCCTTGGAGTTAGTGTTCACAGCATCGTGGTGGAGGAGAGTCTGGAGCAAAGGCAAGAAGACTGGCGCTTTTTATAGGCGTCAGTGAATGGGACGGGCAGCAGACGAGGTCAGTCACTGGTAGGCGGGATTCCCCAGTGGAAGTAGGTCCTTCCCAAAGAGATGGGTTAGTTGCAGCAGCCGTGAAGAAGGTCTTGTAGATGTCCTCTGAACCAAGATTCCATGATGTTGCAGTGTCTGATAAGTTGTGCAAAGAAAGGTATAAAATACCGACAATATGAAAGTTAAGACACATGTGCAACATCTGGATATCTTTATTGTAGTAGACGTTTCGCCATCCAGTGGCTTTATCAATACAGACTCTAGGACATAATAGGAAGACAGTAGAACTATATACAAAAGATGAGGTAATCAGTCCCTCGGCCTTGGAGTTAGTGTTCACAGCATCGTGGTGGAGGAGAGTCTGGAGCAAAGGCAAGAAGACTGGCGCTATTTATAGGCGTCAGTGAATGGGACGGGCAGCAGACGAGGTCAGTCACTGGTAGGCGGGATTCCCCAGTGGAAGTAGGTCCTTCCCAAAGAGATGGGTTAGTTGCAGCAGCCGTGAAGAAGGTCTTGTAGATGTCCTCTGAACCAAGATTCCATGATGTTGCAGTGTCTGATAAGTTGTGCAAAGAAAGGTATGTGCAAAGAAAGGTATAAAATACCGACAATATGAAAGTTAAGACACATGTGCAACATCTGGATATCTTTATTGTAGTAGACGTTTCGCCATCCAGTGGCTTTATCAATACAGATTCTAGGACATAATAGGAAGACAGTAGAACTATATACAAAAGATGAGGTAATCAGTCCCTCGGCCTTGGAGTTAGTGTTCACAGCATCGTGGTGGAGGAGAGTCTGGAGCAAAGGCAAGAAGACTGGCGCTTTTTATAGGCGTCAGTGAATGGGACGGGCAGCAGACGAGGTCAGTCACTGGTAGGCGGGATTCCCCAGTGGAAGTAGGTCCTTCCCAAAGAGATGGGTTAGTTGCAGCAGCCGTGAAGAAGGTCTTGTAGATGTCCTCTGAACCAAGATTCCATGATGTTGCAGTGTCTGATAAGTTGTGCAAAGAAAGGTATGTGCAAAGAAAGGTATAAAATACCGACAATATGAAAGTTAAGACACATGTGCAACATCTGGATATCTTTATTGTAGTAGACGTTTCGCCATCCAGTGGCTTTATCAATACAGATTCTAGGACATAATAGGAAGACAGTAGAACTATATACAAAAGATGAGGTAATCAGTCCCTCGGCCTTGGAGTTAGTGTTCACAGCATCGTGGTGGAGGAGAGTCTGGAGCAAAGGCAAGAAGACTGGCGCTTTTTATAGGCGTCAGTGAATGGGACGGGCAGCAGACGAGGTCAGTCACTGGTAGGCGGGATTCCCCAGTGGAAGTAGGTCCTTCCCAAAGAGATGGGTTAGTTGCAGCAGCCGTGAAGAAGGTCTTGTAGATGTCCTCTGAACCAAGATTCCATGATGTTGCAGTGTCTGATAAGTTGTGCAAAGAAAGGTATAAAATACCGACAATATGAAAGTTAAGACACATGTGCAACATCTGGATATCTTTATTGTAGTAGACGTTTCGCCATCCAGTGGCTTTATCAATACAGATTCTAGGACATAATAGGAAGACAGTAGAACTATATACAAAAGATGAGGTAATCAGTCCCTCGGCCTTGGAGTTAGTGTTCACAGCATCGTGGTGGAGGAGAGTCTGGAGCAAAGGCAAGAAGACTGGCGCTTTTTATAGGCGTCAGTGAATGGGACGGGCAGCAGACGAGGTCAGTCACTGGTAGGCGGGATTCCCCAGTGGAAGTAGGTCCTTCCCAAAGAGATGGGTTAGTTGCAGCAGCCGTGAAGAAGGTCTTGTAGATGTCCTCTGAACCAAGATTCCATGATGTTGCAGTGTCTGATAAGTTGTGCAAAGAAAGGTATAAAATACCGACAATATGAAAGTTAAGACACATGTGCAACATCTGGATATCTTTATTGTAGTAGACGTTTCGCCATCCAGTGGCTTTATCAATACAGATTCTAGGACATAATAGGAAGACAGTAGAACTATATACAAAAGATGAGGTAATCAGTCCCTCGGCCTTGGAGTTAGTGTTCACAGCATCGTGGTGGAGGAGAGTCTGGAGCAAAGGCAAGAAGACTGGCGCTTTTTATAGGCGTCAGTGAATGGGACGGGCAGCAGACGAGGTCAGTCACTGGTAGGCGGGATTCCCCAGTGGAAGTAGGTCCTTCCCAAAGAGATGGGTTAGTTGCAGCAGCCGTGAAGAAGGTCTTGTAGATGTCCTCTGAACCAAGATTCCATGATGTTGCAGTGTCTGATAAGTTGTGCAAAGAAAGGTATAAAATACCGACAATATGAAAGTTAAGACACATGTGCAACATCTGGATATCTTTATTGTAGTAGACGTTTCGCCATCCAGTGGCTTTATCAATACATCTAACCCAACTAACCCATCTCTTTGGGAAGGACCTACTTCCACTGGGGAATCCCGCCTACCAGTGACTGACCTCGTCTGCTGCCCGTCCCATTCACTGACGCCTATAAAAAGCGCCAGTCTTCTTGCCTTTGCTCCAGACTCTCCTCCACCACGATGCTGTGAACACTAACTCCAAGGCCGAGGGACTGATTACCTCATCTTTTGTATATAGTTCTACTGTCTTCCTATTATGTCCTAGAATCTGTATTGATAAAGCCACTGGATGGCGAAACGTCTACTACAATAAAGATATCCAGATGTTGCACATGTGTCTTAACTTTCATATTGTCGGTATTTTATACCTTTCTTTGCACAACTTATCAGACACTGCAACATCATGGAATCTTGGTTCAGAGGACATCTACAAGACCTTCTTCACGGCTGCTGCAACTAACCCATCTCTTTGGGAAGGACCTACTTCCACTGGGGAATCCCGCCTACCAGTGACTGACCTCGTCTGCTGCCCGTCCCATTCACTGACGCCTATAAAAAGCGCCAGTCTTCTTGCCTTTGCTCCAGACTCTCCTCCACCACGATGCTGTGAACACTAACTCCAAGGCCGAGGGACTGATTACCTCATCTTTTGTATATAGTTCTACTGTCTTCCTATTATGTCCTAGAATCTGTATTGATAAAGCCACTGGATGGCGAAACGTCTACTACAATAAAGATATCCAGATGTTGCACATGTGTCTTAACTTTCATATTGTCGGTATTTTATACCTTTCTTTGCACAACTTATCAGACACTGCAACATCATGGAATCTTGGTTCAGAGGACATCTACAAGACCTTCTTCACGGCTGCTGCAACTAACCCATCTCTTTGGGAAGGACCTACTTCCACTGGGGAATCCCGCCTACCAGTGACTGACCTCGTCTGCTGCCCGTCCCATTCACTGACGCCTATAAAAAGCGCCAGTCTTCTTGCCTTTGCTCCAGACTCTCCTCCACCACGATGCTGTGAACACTAACTCCAAGGCCGAGGGACTGATTACCTCATCTTTTGTATATAGTTCTACTGTCTTCCTATTATGTCCTAGAATCTGTATTGATAAAGCCACTGGATGGCGAAACGTCTACTACAATAAAGATATCCAGATGTTGCACATGTGTCTTAACTTTCATATTGTCGGTATTTTATACCTTTCTTTGCACAACTTATCAGACACTGCAACATCATGGAATCTTGGTTCAGAGGACATCTACAAGACCTTCTTCACGGCTGCTGCAACTAACCCATCTCTTTGGGAAGGACCTACTTCCACTGGGGAATCCCGCCTACCAGTGACTGACCTCGTCTGCTGCCCGTCCCATTCACTGACGCCTATAAAAAGCGCCAGTCTTCTTGCCTTTGCTCCAGACTCTCCTCCACCACGATGCTGTGAACACTAACTCCAAGGCCGAGGGACTGATTACCTCATCTTTTGTATATAGTTCTACTGTCTTCCTATTATGTCCTAGAATCTGTATTGATAAAGCCACTGGATGGCGAAACGTCTACTACAATAAAGATATCCAGATGTTGCACATGTGTCTTAACTTTCATATTGTCGGTATTTTATACCTTTCTTTGCACAACTTATCAGACACTGCAACATCATGGAATCTTGGTTCAGAGGACATCTACAAGACCTTCTTCACGGCTGCTGCAACTAACCCATCTCTTTGGGAAGGACCTACTTCCACTGGGGAATCCCGCCTACCAGTGACTGACCTCGTCTGCTGCCCGTCCCATTCACTGACGCCTATAAAAAGCGCCAGTCTTCTTGCCTTTGCTCCAGACTCTCCTCCACCACGATGCTGTGAACACTAACTCCAAGGCCGAGGGACTGATTACCTCATCTTTTGTATATAGTTCTACTGTCTTCCTATTATGTCCTAGAATCTGTATTGATAAAGCCACTGGATGGCGAAACGTCTACTACAATAAAGATATCCAGATGTTGCACATGTGTCTTAACTTTCATATTGTCGGTATTTTATACCTTTCTTTGCACACAGTAGAACTATGTACAGAAGATGAGGTAATCAGTCCCTCAACCTAGGAGTAGGTGCGAACAGCACCATAGTCGTGGAGATTCTGAAGGAGAAGAAAGAATCCTGGCGCTTATATAGTAACGTCAGGTGAAGCAGACGAGGGCAAATTCAATAATTTGAATTTGTATTGATAAAGCCACTGGATGGCGAAACGTCTACAATAAAGATACCCAGATGTTGCACATGTGTCTTACTCTTATAAAAGAAATTATAACTTAAGTTAGATTCTATGTACACATTGTGCAACAGTTAGACAACTTTATTCCGAAACGTTTCGCCTACACAGTAGGCTTCTTCAGTCGAATACAGAAAATAGGCAGGAACAGTAGAGATGTGAAGACGATGTAATCAGTCCATCACCCTTGTAGTCGTAGAATTTGAGGTTGTCAGTCCCTCGGCCTGGAGAAGTTCAGTTCCATAGTCAGGAACTATCTGAAGATCAAGCGACAGTGCGGAGACTTAAATACTGTCGGAAGGAGAGGTGCAGAGTAGTAGTAGAAGTAGTAGTAGTAGTGAGAATGTGACCACCGAGAGATCATGTCCCTCTCAGATCCAACCCTTCTCACTTGAAAAGCTTGTCCAAGGTGTTTTCTGTACCAAGATGACAAGATGAACATCAAAATGGTATACAATACCGACAGGTTGTTAGGTAAGACACATATGCAACAGTTAGACAACTTTATTCCGAAACGTTTCGCCTACACAGTAGGCTTCTTCAGTCGAATACAGAAAATAGGCAGGAACAGTAGAGATGTGAAGACGATGTAATCAGTCCATCACCCTTGTAGTCGTAGAATTTGAGGTTGTCAGTCCCTCGGCCTGGAGAAGTTCAGTTGGATGGACTGATTACATCGTCTTCACATCTCTACTGTTCCTGCCTATTTTCTGTATTCGACTGAAGAAGCCTACTGTGTAGGCGAAACGTTTCGGAATAAAGTTGTCTAACTGTTGCATATGTGTCTTACCTAACAACCTGTCGGTATTGTATACCATTTTGATGTTCATTATGTACACATTGACCAAACCTATACCAATGTGTCAGACATTGCTTGGTAGCATAAAGTTGCATAAAAATTCTTTGTATATGAATGGTTCAGAGAACCGACATGTTGATAAATTAGACACATGTGCAACTCTTGGGTATCTTTATTGAGGAAACGTTTCGCCACACAGTGGCTTCATCAGTCCATACAAAGGAGAATCTTGAAGAACAGGAGGAGAATGAGGACTGATTACCTCATTCTCCTCCTGTTCTTCAAGATTCTCCTTTGTATGGACTGATGAAGCCACTGTGTGGCGAAACGTTTCCTCAATAAAGATACCCAAGAGTTGCACATGTGTCTAATTTATCAACATAAAAAGTTCTCTTTGTGCGTAATTCTGACAGTATAATTTTCCAGTTGTGAAAACGACACACTTAACCATGTAAGCATTGACTATGCTGCATCATGCAAGGAAGCAATTACTCTGGAAGTGCTCATGATCATTGTCTTCATCAGCAGTTCAGGATGGTGAGAGATTCTGAAACAACTTTTCCCGTAATTCAATATATGCAAGAATTAATGCTGAAACCAGTGTCGCAGCATTTTAATTAACTGAGATAAAATTTGAGGAACTTTAATTTCTTGGTCACTCTTATGTCTTACTATTCAGAATCACATGTCAAAATTTTAGTTCGTTATGCAAAGTATTTCGGGAAAATTAGGTCACTTGATTCCATAATAATCTTTGTGGTATAACCTGCTTACAATTATTCACCAGAGTACATTAAGTGCTTCTTTGAAGGCAGCACTTAATGCTGAGAAGGGTAATATCAATTACATTTAACGTATTCGTGAACAACGGAATGAGTTTCCTAGCCAAATCAGCAGCGCAAAATATTGGTAAACGTAAGCCGTGCGTCAGTCGCAACTTATTTACTGAAATACGTCGAGCAGCGCAGGAGAATCAATGTCTTCTTTGTCATCATTAACTATTTTTAAAACCGACTGTGCCTATCTTTATATTTTTCTCTTAGTTCGTGAGTGATGAAGGCTGAAGTGATAATCAGGGCTCACCATTTGTACAAGAGCATAAGAATAGGTTAACTATACTTAGTATCAAGTGTGACAACGAGTCAAATCGAGTTTTTTCCCCTCAATAATTTGTGTTTGCACAGAACGTATTTTAGAAAAACTTTTGATCCCCTAACTAGACCTCCCTTACCCCTTTTCCCTCGACACGCTACCTAGTATCCTGGTCGCCCAGGTTACGGAAGGCTGCCACTGACATCTGCAGGACTCGGAGGAGGTAATCACACCTGCCAAATTGCTAGGTAATCTGGCGCTGGACTGACACAGCTGCCCACGGTAATGGGACACGAACTGGTGGGTTGAGTAATCCCGAACACAGGTAATTCCCTCCTTGACAGCTGCCAAGGTCGCCACGGGGTGTCTGTGTGAGTGAAATTACCTATTTGTAATTGCCTATTTGAGTGCGTGCAAGGGTTATGTCTAGCTATTGGTACCTCCTCTTAAATGTCAACCAAATGCTGAGAAATACTCGTGACATAGAATTTTAATCCTCTGAATGGAGAGCATTTTCACTCCCGTCGGAAAACATCCTTTTAATATATTCGTCACTCTTACGAATATATTGAAAGGATGTATTCCGATTTCCGTACTGCTTATTCGGGTACCTTATCTCCAACCTTGCCCTCACATTCTTGTTGTATCCCATGTAAAAAGCCTATCTTGAGCTACCCTTTGTTTCTGAATATTTTCTATGCAAGAGCCATGGGAGGGACTATGAAGGAAACGTTCATGAGCTGGCACTTGCAGGGCTTACGTCTGGTGACGTAAGCCCTGGCTCTTGCTTGTTTCCTTCATTGTTCCTCCCTTTAATTACATAACAATTGCCATGCATTCCTTGAGTCTGCTTGCTTCAGCTGACTCTCCCTTCTACTCTGTCCACACTGGCGCTTCTCACTCATGAATGGGTTGTACATATGAGCAAAAAGGTCTTATGAAAGAGCCTTTGTCTGTGTTCCTTAATGTCTCTCATTTGTTTGCGAGCTTAGTTTGTGCCGTAAATGTTTCTTTGTGTATTTGCTCTTTTTTCAGTGTTTTCCTTCGGTTGCTTTTGTGAGCTTTTATCCAACTCTCTGGTTTTCGGCCTCTCTACTTGCCCTGTTTCACAACTTAGTTTTCGTAAGTGTTACATTCCGGTCTCTCTTTATCCAGTCGTTCCTTAAGTCCGTCTGATCTCCTTTTTTTTTTTTTTTTTTTTTTGGGCGACTTCTTTCCATTAACTTCAGTATATACATATTTTTTATTTTTGGCCTTATTTTCAAACTGACGAGAGTTAAACTCTGTAATCAAGTCATCATTAGACAAATGGAAAAGAGTTAGTCCCGTCTCTTATTCTAATTGAAATTCATTAATTACATTCACCCATTCTGGCGCATCGTCCTGTATAATAACTGGCTGCCTTTATTTCACCTTGACGTGCCACGATCACGTTCACCTAACTGAAATGTCTATTAACTTTAATTGTTTTAAATATAATAGCATTTATATAGACAAATATTTGGAATGGCAATGGACTCGCACATTAATGATATTTTGGTCAGTTTATATATGGAATCGTTGGAATCTTAACGACTTAAGAACACCTTTCCCAGCAATGTAAAATATACGAGATACGTAAACTACGTCCTTATCATTACCCGTAAAAGATTCAACCCTGAAGATTTCCAGAGAAAACTTAACCAAGTTAAAACTTCTGTACAATTTACCTTAGAAGAAGTCAACAATACCCTACCATGTGTGCTGAAGGTTTTAAGCTACAGGTAGTAAGTTTCCTGAGTGTATACCTCTAAGACACAAGGGCAACCTGACTGCTGATCTACACCTCAGGTACCTCGTGGAAAGGATAAGGTACACTCGTATATCCTAGGTTTAAAGAAATTGCATTGCAACTCCTTTTTTTTGAGAGTTTTGAGGTACAAAGGGCTTGGGTTATGTGATAGCAAGGATACCTCACTCGGACTGCGCAACGAATATGTCCATTAGTACAAGTACATCTACAAGGTATACAGGCCTATCTGACATCAATGACTACTACTATATAGAAAACCCTTTTTTATGCTGAACATTTCGGGCAAATTAGGTCAGTTTTGTCCCAGGATGCGACCCACACCAGTCGACTAACTCCCTGGTACCCATTTTACTGATTACCAGGAGAGTTTACCTGAAGAGGGTTTCGGGGGTCAACGCCCCCGCGGCTCGGTCTGAGACCAGGCTAACATAGACAACCAATGTAAAAAAAAAACACGCCAAATATTTCTACCCTCGCTGGAAATCGAACCCAGACCCTCGCCGTGTGAAGCGAGAGCTTTAGCCACCAGGCCACGGAGCACCGTCTACTTTTCTCTAATTTCGCTTCTAGCAAGTAACAGACTATCAACACACAATGTTTACACTTTTCCGAGCGGACCTTCAGTAATTTATCTCCGTCAGCGTTGATGCACATGAAAACAAGATCCAAATGGTACATATATTGGTAGAATTACCGACAATATGTAAAGTAAAAGGACACAAGTGCAGCTAATGTGACATTTTATTGTGGCAACGTTTCGCTCTCCAGGAACTTTTGTCAAGCTCATCAATAGTTGCACTTGTGCCCTTATACTTCACAAGATCCAAATGCATCACTTTACTATCTCACTTAACTTTTGCTAATTTTTTAACATGTCTTTTCAGGATGTTTGCCGTTGTACATTTAACCAATTTGCTCTCACACGTTATTGGAGCCCAAGAGTGTCCCAGTTATCCCAGTTATATCTCTGCGATTAACAAACGCTTCTAGCATTAATTTAACCAATGTTCCATACGCATTTTATCAGTCATTTATATTGTTACTGAATAGATTTTCTTCACGTTCCTGCTTGGGTCATACATTTTTTGGCCTGGTCACAGACCGGGCCGCGGGGGCGTTGACCCCCGAAACTCTCTCCAGGTAAACTCCAGGTAAACCAAATACTTATGGCACTTTCTCTCATTTCCATCATGTTTCATTTATTGCCTTTGTCTTGATTTTATTAATTCCATCTTTGTTTGAATGAATAATGATCAATATTTTTTTGCTAGCCAGAATATGTCCGATTTATAAAACGGGTGAATATTATATGAGATTGATGGGACCTGCCGTAATACGGGACTCAGGAGTGTAGTACAGCTATGCTTGGAGTCGTAGAGTGGAAAGAAAAGTTGAGGGTAATACCAAAAGCTCGAGATATGCCTTGGGTTTGCATGCGAGCTTGAAATATGTGAAATGTGTTTTTGAGGTCTATGGGAGGATGAGGGGTGAGTGGAGGGAATCACCACAGTTGTTTCGGGGGATACAATTTACTGTTGGTGTAAGGGATGGGTGGTGGCTGCCAGTAATGATGGGTGGGGGCAATTTGGAGAATTGAGGTGATTATCAATAAAGGGGCTATTGTGGAGAGGGAAAATATCTCCTAGATTACATTGACCGACCTACTGGTTATAGGTTAAAAATGGTAGGAGAGGGAGGGGAGGGTGCCAACTGTGAACCAAGGATCTTTTATTGTTTGGGAATGTCAGAGTCATAGTATTGTGTGTGTGTGTGTGTGTGTGTGTGTGTGTGTGTGTGTGTGTGTGTGTGTGTGTGTGTGTGTGTGTGTGTGTACTCACCTAGTTCATCTAATTGTGGTTGCAGGGATGGAGACACAACTTCTGGCCCCACCTCCTCACTGGTCGCTACTAGATCACTATTCATTCTCCCCCCTATCTCTTCCTTCTCCCGCCCTATCTCTCTTGTCCTCCAGTGTCCTCGTAGGACATGCCCCTTAGCTCGGGGACTTGTTGCAAACCTTTGCACTTTCTCTAACTTCCTTACGTGCTTGGCTTGATGTGTATTCCAAACTGGTGCTGCATACTTCAATATAAGCCTAACGTACACAGTGTACAGGGTCCTGAACGATTCCTTATTAAGATGGTGGAATGCTGTTCTTAGGTTTGCTAGGCGTCCATATGCTTCATCAATTATTTGTTTGATGTGCGCCTTAGGAGATGTGCTCAGTGTTATACGCTTTCTTTGCTCTTTCTCAATCTTCATGACTTTGCACTTGGTGGGGTTGAACTCTAGGAGCCAATTGCTGAGCCAGGCTTGCAGCCTGTCCAGATTCCTCTGTAGTTCTGTTTGGTCCACGTCCGATTGGATTCTTCTCATCAATTACACATCATCTGCACACAGGGGCACTTCGGATTCTATTCCTTCCGTCATGTCGTTCACAAATACGAGAAACAGCACCGGTCCTAGGACTGACCCCAGTGGAACCTCACTCGTCACAGGCGCCCACTCTGACACCTCGCCACGTACCATGACTTGCTGTTGTCTTCCTGACAGATATTCCCTAATGGATTAGGGTCCTCCAGCTTTGGCACTAATCTCTTGTGTGAAACTGTGTCAAACGCCTGTTTACAGTCCAAGAAAATGCAACCTACCCGCCCCTCTCTCTCTTGTCTTAGTGCTGTCACCCAGTCATAGAACTCCAGTAGGTTTGTTCCACCACCATTCTCCTGATAATCTTCTCCGTGTCTTTGCATACTATGCATGTCAGTAACACAAGTCTGTAGTTTAATTGCGTCGTGTCTTCCTTTTTTAAAAATTGGGACTACATTTGCTGTCTTCCATACCTCAGGTAGTCGCCCTGTTTCGATACACGTGTTGAATATTGTTGTTAGGGGTAAACACAGTTTCTCCGCTCCCTCTCTCAGGACCCATGGAGAGATGTTATCCGGCCCCATCGCCTTTGAGGTATCTAGCTCACTCAGCAGCTTCTTCACTTCGTCCTCGGTTGTATGTTTTGTGTCTAACACTTGATGGTGTACCCCACCTCTCCGTCTTTCTGGAGTCCCTTCTGTCTCGTCTGTGAACACTTCTTTGAATCTCAAGTTGAGTTCCTCACATACTTCGCGGTCGTTTCTTGTGATCTCTCGTTCCTTCCTTAGCCTGATTACCTGGTCCGTGACTGTTTTCCTCCTGATATGACTGTACGACAGCTTCGGGTCAGATTTGGCTTTCGCTGCTATGTCATTTTCATACTGTCGTTGGGCCTTCTTACCTGTGCATATTCATTTCTGGCTCTACGACTCCTCTCCTTATTCTCCTGGGTCCTTTGCCTTCTGTACTTCTTCCACTCTGTAGCACACTTTGGTTTTGGCCTTTTTGCACCTTTGGGTGAACCAGGGGCTGATCCTGGCTTTCTCGTTATTTCTGTTACCCTTGGGTACCAACGTCTCCTCAGCTTCCCTGCATATTGTCACAATCCATCATCCCGTTTACTGACTTCCCTGCCAGTTCTCTGTCCAACTGAACACCGTGTAGGAAACTCTCCATGCCTGTGTAGTTCCCTCTCTTGTAGTTTGGCTTCATTCGTCCTGCCCTTCCTGCTTCCCTCTCCACTTGTAAGTCCATGTATCCGAAGCTCAGAACCACATGATCACTGGCGCCGAGGGGTCTCTCATATGTGATGTCCTCAATGTCTGCACTACTCAACGTGAATACTAGGTCCAGTCTTGCTGGTTCATCCTCTCCTCTCTCTCTGGTAGTGTCCCTTACGTGTTGGTACATGAGGTTTTATAGCACCATCACCATCATCTTAGGCCTCCACGATTCTGGGTCCCCATGTGGCTCCAAGTTCTCCCAGTCGATTTCCTTGTGGTTGAAGTCACCCATGATCAGTGGCTTTGCCCTACTAGCATGAGCCCTTCTGGCCATCTTAGCTAGTGTGTCAACCATCGCTCTATTACTCTAATCATACTCTTGCCTTGTCCTCCTACTGTTCAATGGTGGGTTATACATCACTGCAATTACCACCTTGGGACCTCCAGACTGAAGTGTTCCTACTATGTACTCTCTTGCTTCTCCTCTGTCTCCTCTCTCCAGTTCATCAAAATCCCATCAGTTTTTGATGAGCAGTGCCACTCCTCCACCGGCCTCTGTTGCCTCTGACTTTCCTCAGGATCTGATATTCTTTTGGAAAAATGGCATCTGTTATTACTGTGAGCTTGGTTTCTGTGAGAGCGAAGATGTCCGGTGATGCCTCCGACTCTCTCATGCCATTCCTCCCACTTATTCGTTATCCCATCAGCGTTGGTGTGTGTGCGCGTCCGTGTGTGGGGGGGGGGGTAGGGGTGGGGGTAGGGGGGGGGTGTTTGTGGGGGGTGTGGGGGTAGGTGTGGGGTGTTTGTGGGGTGTGTGGGGGTAAGTGTGGGGTGTTTGTGGGGTGTGTGGGGGTAGGTGTGGGGTGTTAGTGGGGTATGTGTGGGGTGTGTATTTGTGGGGTGTGGGGTATATGTGGTGTATGTGTGGTGTGTGTATGTGTGGTGTGTGTGTTACGACATGGAGTGTGTAACATTGGGTTACTGATCCTTGATGGGGTATCAGTTGGTAGGTTGGCCATTGTCTAGGGGGAACTCCATAGCAACAAGGTTTTAGTGCTGCAAATATAGCCTTTTTAAAAGGGCTTTATTTGTTAACCTTCTTTCTGTAGGATGGCCAAATCTCAATTAAAATCCGTGTCTTTAACAATAAAACTGACATAGGATCTTCATATACCTATGAATTATATCTTAATTAAAATAGAGCAATAAATTTTTTTTCCCTTTACACATAAAGGATACTGTTGTATATGTACAGCTATTGTTACGACAAAAGTTTACTGGCAAAACAATTCTCAGTACTAGAGTTAGGCAATCAATCTGTTGCAGGAAGTAATTATCCAGACAAGGATTTCTCGGTAATCCTGTGCAAAGGATATGTATATGACCAGAGAACTTTTAGAAATCAGATCAGACTAGAAGTGAGAGTGATAGTCAGTGTGAGTGTTGTGGAGCCACTCTGAGTGAGTGTGGGAACCTACTCCGAGCAAGGTAGTGAACCTACTGCCGGTACCACTGAGTGGTAAGCCGACGTCAGATGGGTCACGTGACTGAGGGAGACGTCAGTACCTAAACTAATAACTGGCGCTCCAACTAGTAGTTTCCACTACATGAAAACACTTAATATAGACTAACAAAACATAATATAATGCAATATTAGCATTAATATATATATATATATTATATATATTATATATATATATATATATATATATATTTATTTTTTTTTATTATCACACCGGCCGATTCCCACCAAGGCAGGGTGGCCCGAAAAAGAAAAACTTTCACCATCATTCACTCCATCACTGTCTTGCCAGAAGGGTGCTTTACACTACAGTTTTTAAACTGCAACATTAACACCCCTCCTTCAGAGTGCAGGCACTGTACTTCCCATCTCCAGGACTCAAGTCCGGCCTGCCGGTTTCCCTGAATCCCTTCATAAATGTTACTTTGCTCACACTCCAACAGCACGTCAAGTATTAAAAACCATTTGTCTCCATTCACTCCTATCAAACACGCTCACGCATGCCTGCTGGAAGTCCAAGCCCCTCGCACACAAAACCTCCTTTACCCCCTCCCTCCAACCCTTCCTAGGCCGACCCCTACCCCGCCTTCCTTCCACTACAGACTGATACACTCTTGAAGTCATTCTGTTTCGCTCCATTCTCTCTACATGTCCGAACCACCTCAACAACCCTTCCTCAGCCCTCTGGACAACAGTTTTGGTAATCCCGCACCTCCTCCTAACTTCCAAACTACGAATTCTCTGCATTATATTCACACCACACATTGCCCTCAGACATGACATCTCCACTGCCTCCAGCCTTCTCCTCGCTGCAACATTCATCACCCACGCTTCACACCCATATAAGAGCGTTGGTAAAACTATACTCTCATACATTCCCCTCTTTGCCTCCAAGGACAAAGTTCTTTGTCTCCACAGACTCCTAAGTGCACCACTCACTCTTTTTCCCTCATCAATTCTATGATTCACCTCATCTTTCATAGACCCATCCGCTGACACGTCCACTCCCAAATATCTGAATACGTTCACCTCCTCCATACTCTCTCCCTCCAATCTGATATTCAATCTTTCATCACCTAATCTTTTTGTTATCCTCATAACCTTACTCTTTCCTGTATTCACCTTTAATTTTCTTCTTTTGCACACCCTACCAAATTCATCCACCAATCTCTGCAACTTCTCTTCAGAATCTCCCAAGAGCACAGTGTCATCAGCAAAGAGCAGCTGTGACAACTCCCACTTTGTGTGTGATTCTTTATCTTTTAACTCCACGCCTCTTGCCAAGACCCTCGCATTTACTTCTCTTACAACCCCATCTATAAATATATTAAACAACCACGGTGACATCACACATCCTTGTCTAAGGCCTACTTTTACTGGGAAAAAATTTCCCTCTTTCCTACATACTCTAACTTGAGCCTCACTATCCTCGTAAAAACTCTTCACTGCTTTCAGTAACCTACCTCCTACACCATACACTTGCAACATCTGCCACATTGCCCCCCTATCCACCCTGTCATACGCCTTTTCCAAATCCATAAATGCCACAAAGACCTCTTTAGCCTTATCTAAATACTGTTCACTTATATGTTTCACTGTAAACACCTGGTCCACACACCCCCTACCTTTCCTAAAGCCTCCTTGTTCATCTGCTATCCTATTCTCCGTCTTACTCTTAATTCTTTCAATTATAACTCTACCATACACTTTACCAGGTACACTCAACAGACTTATCCCCCTATAATTTTTGCACTCTCTTTTATCCCCTTTGCCTTTATACAAAGGAACTATGCATGCTCTCTGCCAATCCCTAGGTACCTTACCCTCTTCCATACATTTATTAAATAATTGCACCAACCACTCCAAAACTATATCCCCACCTGCTTTTAACATTTCTATCTTTATCCCATCAATCCCGGCTGCCTTACCCCCTTTCATTTTACCTACTGCCTCACGAACTTCCCCCACACTCACAACTGGCTCTTCCTCACTCCTACAAGATGCTATTCCTCCTTGCCCTATACACGAAATCACAGCTTCCCTATCTTCATCAACATTTAACAATTCCTCAAAATATTCCTTCCATCTTCCCAATACCTCTAACTCTCCATTTAATAACTCTCCTCTCCTATTTTTAACTGACAAATCCATTTGTTCTCTAGGCTTTCTTAACTTGTTAATCTCACTCCAAAACTTTTTCTTATTTTCAACAAAATTTGTTGATAACATCTCACCCACTCTCTCATTTGCTCTCTTTTTACATTGCTTCACCACTCTCTTAACTTCTCTCTTTTTCTCCATATACTCTTCCCTCCTTGCATCACTTCTACTTTGTAAAAACTTCTCATATGCTAACTTTTTCTCCCTTACTACTCTCTTTACATCATCATTCCACCAATCGCTCCTCTTCCCTCCCGCACCCACTTTCCTGTAACCACAAACTTCTGCTGAACACTCCAACACTACATTTTTAAACCTACCCCATACCTCTTCGACCCCATTGCCTATGCTCTCATTAGCCCATCTATCCTCCAATAGCTGTTTATATCTTACCCTAACTGCCTCCTCTTTTAGTTTATAAACCTTCACCTCTCTCTTCCCTGATGCTTCTATTCTCCTTGTATCCCATCTACCTTTTACTCTCAGTGTAGCTACAACTAGAAAGTGATCTGATATATCTGTGGCCCCTCTATAAACATGTACATCCTGAAGTCTACTCAACAGTCTTTTATCTACCAATACATAATCCAACAAACTACTGTCATTTCGCCCTACATCATATCGTGTATACTTATTTATCCTCTTTTAAGTATACACGATATGATGTATATATATATATATATATATATATATATATATATATATATATATATATATATATATATATATATAGAGGGAGGTGTGTGTGGTGTGTGTGTGGTGTGTGTGTGGTGTGTGTGTGTGTGGGGTGTGTGTGTGGGGTGTGTATGTGTGTGCGCGTGTGTGTGTGGGGTGTGTGTGGGGTGTGTGTGGGGTGTGTGTGGGGTGTGTGGGGTGTGTGTGGGGTGTGTGGGGTGTGTGTGGGGTGTGTGGGGTGTGTGTGGGGTGTGTGTGGGGTGTGTGTGTGTGTGGGGTGTGTGGGGTGTGTGTGTAGGGGGGGGTTATAATAATAATTATAATCATTGTGTCCATTGAAGGAGTTTTGATTGGCTGTGCTAACAATGCAAACTACCTGCTCGCTTGTTTTGCAGTTCGTGCCAGGGGTAAGATGAGTCACCCGACGATGCATTTACCTGCTGTTTCTCTCTCTCTCTCACTTCAATCTCTTGTCTGGGAGAATTCTGTTCTCAATTCGAGTTATTTAGACTCGGGTTTCTAAGAGTACGTTTCCGATGGTGAACTGGGACATTGCATAACTCTGTGCAACCCAGCTCACAGATCATTATTTAGACTTAGTGATATTTGTTATCAGAGGTCGCATGTCGTGACACGCACTACATCTCTGGTCCCGAGTTCATCTCTCGACCTACATTGTTCTGGCATCTATACACTGTCATAGTAGGGAAAATAGAATTGTTGATCCCAGTTCCAGTAAAATAGGAGTTTTATGCATTTTCTGTAGATCTGCTAAATGTACACACTTAGGGTCGTCTCCTTACATTCCTTGCATGACGCTATGCTGTTCACTGCTGCTTCGAGCATTATTGCTGTTTGGCGAATGGGTTGTCATTTTGTTCAGGCAAGGTGTTTGATTGCCTCGATAGTCCAGAAGTTAGTTTATCTAGGGACTTGTTGCTGTCAGACACATTCTAAGCCGAGTCAGTTTGAGCATTTTCCGAAGACTTATGAAACCATACACTTACACACCTATGTTACTCTTGTACTTATGAGTACATCTCATCATACGTAGAACATAAAATACCAGATGGTACATGTTCATAAGAGTATTATAGTGTATAGTACATTATCTGAAGTGCCCAGAGCACTAATATATATGTAAAGAATAAGTATGATATATAAATATTTTAAGATATACTTCAAACCATACCACGGATGGGGTTATAATCCGCGATCAGAGAGTCTTATAACTCCAGACCGTCGCGTTAGCCACTGGGCCAGCTAGCCACAATAAGATTCATCGAACTAGGTATATTTCTACACCATAGAAAGGTTAGCAAAGGCACCACTGTGACCACAAATGCAAGTTTTTACAGACGAATCTCCAGCTAGCGTGGCCGTGACGAACTCTAGCTCAGGTCCCCTCAAAGCCGTTAACATGACTCACGAAATCGTAATGACACGATTGAAAACAAACCGTACCACGGGCGGGGTTAGAACCCGTAATCAGAGTCTCAAAACTCCACACCGTCGCGTTACCCACTGGGCCAGCTAGCCACAATAACTTTCATTCAATTAGTCATGTTGACGGCTTTGAGGGGACTTGAGCTAGAGTTCGTCACGGTCACGCTAGCTGGAGATTCGTCTGTAAAAACTTGCATTTGTAATCACAGTGGTCCCTATGCTACCTTCCTATGGTGTATAAACATACCTAGTTGGATGAATCTTTTTGTGGCTAGCTGGCCCAGTGGCTAACGCGACGGCCTGGAGTTTTGAGACTCTGATCGCGGGTTCTAACCCTACCCGTGGTATGGTTTGTTTGCAATCGTGTCATTACAATTTCGTGAGTCATTTACTTCAAGCGGTGTATAGAAGCTTATTTCCTTAATTTTTCAAGTTATATTAATTGTAATTATATCCAGCTAGACACCTTTGTTACTAAAAATTTCAAGGTTTATTTGGTTGGGTTGTATTCATCCAGTTGTAATCTTGGACAACTTTTTCAAGTGAGAATTCTTTGATGTGAGAGGGACGTGACCTCTCAGTGGTAGGCTACATTCTCACTACTACTACTACTCTGCACCTCTCCTTCCGACAGTATTTAAGTCTCAACACTGTCGCTTGATCTTCAGTTAGTTCCAGACTTTGGAACAGAACTTCTCCAGGCTGAGGGACTGACCTCAAATCTACGACTTCAAGGGTGATGGACTGATTACATCGTCTTCACATCTCTGCCTGCTTTCTGTATTCGACTGAAGAAGCCTACTGTGTAGGCGAAACGTTTCGGAATAAAGTTGCCTAAATGTTGCCTATGTGTCTTACCTACCAAGTTGTAATCCAAACATCACTGTAGAGGAGTCATACAACTCACGGGATAACTGGACTAGAATACGCTTTGATAAACTGTTACAAAACCATAAATAGGCTAGACGCAAGACGGGGATCAATAAAGTGACTCCGTGCTCTCTGGAGATATTTTCACTTAAAAGATGTCGCATTTTGTAACAGTGGCGGTGATAGTAGCGGCGGTGGTTTTAGTGTTGGTGGTAGTGATGGTGGTGGTAGTGTTGGTGTTGGCAGTGGTGGTGTTGGTATTGGTAGTTATGGCAATGGTGGTTGTAGTGGAGGTATTGGCGGCAGTGGTGATGGCAATCCTGTTGATGGTAGTGGTGATGGTGGCAGTATTGGTATTTGTGGTTGTGGTGGTAGTGATGTTGGTGGTGGTAGTTGCTGTGGTGAGTGATGGTGATGATGGTGGTGGTGATGATGGTGGTGGTGATGATGGTGGTGGTGATGATGGTGGTGGTGATGATGGTGGTGGTATTAGTGGTGCTGTTGGTGAAGTTATAAGGATTTTTTCTTTCTCTTGTCTCTCTGATTATCTCTACTAGCTTTTGCAAATCTCTTCCTATTTTTTTTATTAAAGCTAAATGCTTATCCTGATATTATTATTTGCTTAGTAACAAGCTTTTCATTTTTTGTTAAAATAAACTCTCTTTTATGACAGTGAATAAGTCTCTTCATATCTACCAAGTCTCTTGATCTCCAGATTATGAAGCATCGTGTCACTCTCCACTTTGAATTCAACTTTCTGCGCAGTTTCATTAATAATATCTCGGTTCCTCTGCCCCCATTATTGTAAATGTTTTATTCCTGTCTAGGAGCAAAATATTTACAATGTTTTATTCCTATGGTTTGGTCTTTTTATTTACCAGAGGTTGGCGCACTGCTTCATGATTATCTGGATATTTTATTGTATTTGACTGTCATCGAAATGCTTAAATTTTTCGTAGGTATTATCTTCATCGTTCACGTTCTATTACGTATTCCGTCTTGTTGTGATATCTCTTTTCCTTGGTGCTCCTTTGTATAATCACCATCTTCTCAAAGATCATTTCCCACGTGTAATCTCAGCTCTTCTGTCATCAGGTGCGATCCTTTCCCTAACATATTAGCCATATTTTCTTTTATCTCTCTTACAGTTTTAAATATCATATATATACTTAAACAGGGTATCTTTTAGCATAGTTCCTGGTGACATTTATGTCACCAGTAACTATGCTGGTGACATTTATGTCACCAGTAAGATTAATCTGTTGCCTAGCGAGTCAATTTTCAACCTAATAGGCGTCAAGTAATATATACTTTCTAGATTCCTTGTTATAGGCCATCTTTTCCTAGAATGTTATGATGAATTTACCAGAGTGATATATTATTGACAAATCTAAAAACCCTGAAAAATACAAAAAAAAAAAAAAAAAAAAATTCCTCGTTTGAGTGTTAACTCCACTGAATCATTGGGGCCATGAAAACGAAAGTCAAAAACCTATGGTCCTTATCTTCTGTACTATAATGCTCAGTATGGCTTTCTGTTGATACTTCTCAGAAGAGTATGGGTTTTAAAATTTTGGAATGTTGTCAGGCAATGAAAAAAAATGAACTCTTAATTTGTGGCGAGCAAAGAATCTTCTCACACACAAAAAAAATGTAATGCAGTGTTATGTCATCCATTACACACCCACAGAGTAACTAAAGATTTTATGGAAAAGCTGCCTAGTGTTTCAAGACAGTTTTCCAATACAGTTCTTAGTCATTCTGTGTGTGATGGAGGAGACTGGATTATCAATTTTTTTGTGAGAGGATTCTTTGCAAGCCATAAAGCTTTGTTATATGTCACAGTTCATTATGTAGCATTGATAGTTTCATATATATATATATATATATATATATATATATATATATATATATATATATATATATATATATATATATATATATATTTGCAAACACTAGCAGGTCAAAAATTGGAGAGAAAGCGGGGAATATAGTAGTTATTATTCCAAGTGCTTATTGTGTGGAGGGTGAACCAGAATTTGATCTGGGAGGGGATGGCACCATGCAGTCTTCTAAAGTCAAAATTTTAATAGTTATATAGATAAAAGTGTATAAAGAATATTTCACAAAATCTGTGCAACAGTATCAACTGCATTATTGTTTTCTGTTAGTAAAGTTTCATATTAATTACAGTCATATAAAAAAGTAAAGGAGAGCTTGGAATTGTGAAACTAAGTGAAAATGTCGCATATTCGTAGACAAATTTTCGCAATTTAGAGGTATCAATTAAAAAAAGTGATATTAAACAAAAGTTTTGTGATTTCAATTAATATGTCTTCAGGCTATGAAATCTCATCAACTCTTCTCTTTAAGGGGGATTCCTTGACATGAGGAATTGGACCTTTTGATCTCCCTGAGACGGAACCTAATTACCCCCCAATCCCCCCTTTCATATCCCATCGTCCCCATCCCCACTTTTGCTTTCCTCCTCCTCTCTCCATCCCTCCCTTATCCCCTTCCTGTTTTCAGCCTTTGGGATTCTTCTCACAGGCACTCTAGTACTAAGATAAGGGGAAGGGTACCGTAGTCCATCCCATTCTGTTGAGGTCCTTGGTGGTGTAGTTTGCCATGGAATCTGGATCACTTGGGGATGTCCCAGTCTCTCTTTGGTCTCCGTTGGGAAGGGGTGACTTTTGATATCTTTCAAGTGATGAGTGTATCTCTGGAGGTTGACTTTCGGATTCTGGAGGGTGGTGGCCGAAGGAGGTATTCTCTGTGGCAGGAATCCAGCCGCTCTCTCTTATTTCCACTAAGGTGGCTCAATGCATGTGAGGTTGTTACCCTGGATTGCTGGTTTACTGGCACAGATTTCATGTCGTATCTGTGTATTTCTGTACCTTCTGCTGGTGCTGTTTCGTCACCCGCTCCAGGTACGGAGGCTCCACCTGGTACATCTGACCTCCACACATCTTTGACCATACAAGGTTGTGGCCACGTGTGGTCATACCTGTCCAAAGCTCTCTGGGAGTAAGCGTTACCAAGTAAGTGTTACCAAGCACCAAGGCTTGTTGTAGTGTTTTAGAATCTCAGGTTCAGGTGTTGAAAAAGGTTCTACTTCTTCAGGACACTAGGAGCCTGAAGCTTCACCTAGACGAGTTTAGGAGCGAGTGTGAGATGGATTTAGCTGGTAAGGAGGAAATGGTCACCAGCAGTGAGAGAGGCAGCCACTTTAAGTGGTAAGTGGTTCACAGTTCAGGAAGAAGAAAGATAAGGAGGGTTAACAGAGATGTGAAGGTAAGAGATCAATTCTCTGTTGTCCAGGACGAGTGTACTTCAGTGGTTAGCGAGGTTGAAGGTACCATTGATTCCCCCGATAATCAAGGTAAGAATATTCTAATTGTAGGAGATTCTCAGGTAAGATATATGGCCTGTGCTTTTTGTAACAGAGATAGAAGGGTCAGACAAAGTGTGCCTCCCAGGAGCTGGTGTTGGTGACATAGTCAGCAGGTTGGATAATATTATGTCAGGTAATGGAAACAAGCCCATTATCTCTCTTAGTGCTGGGGGTAATGACATTGGGATGGGCAGGAGACAGGAGCTGCTGGATAAGTACAGGTCAGCCATAGAAGTAGTCAGGTCTAAGGGAGGGATCCCAGTCATATGTAGCATCTTGCCTAGAAAGGGAGTGAGCAATGAATTAATGTCTAGGGCAATTGGTATAAATTGCTGGCTGGACAGATACTGTATGAAACTTACAATCCCATTCATTGATAACTGGGACAACTTCTATGGTAAACGTCATATGTATGCAAAGGATGAGGCTCATCTCTCTGGGGCTGGAGTGGTTGCATTAGCCAGTTCGATTGATGGGGTAATTGATGACTTGTCTAGGAATTTAAACTGATAGATTATAGAGGTATGAATGTTTGTGGGAAACAATCAGGCTGCAGTATTAGGGTTCAAAATTGCAAATATTAACCGTCATACCTCAGGGATATGTTTAAAAGACAATATTCAAAATAAAATTGCTAATAAATGCAAATCAGTTGATCAACAAAGAGAGATAGTAGAGGGCAATGAGTGACTAGCTCCCTTAAGGTTTACTATACAAATAGTAGGAGTCTAAGAAGTAAGATATATGAGCTAAGATTACGTGCAAGTGCAGGTAATATAGATATTATTGGTATAACAGAGACCTGGTTCAGCCTGAAAAATAGAGAAATGCTTTCTGAATGCAACATACAGGGTTATCAACTATTCCACACTGATAGGGTCAACAGGAAGGGTGGTGGAGTGGCGATGTATGTCAGAGATAATTTAAATTGTTGTCTTAGACACGAAATAAGATTAGAAACATCGGACACAGAACCTGTTTGGCTACAGTTTCTCGAGGGTCGTGACAAATTAATTTTGGGTGTGATTTATAGGCCCCCAAACCTTGATAGAGAGCGCAGTAAGCTGCTATGGGACGAAATTCATAAGGCGTCGAGATATGAAAATGTTGTGTTAATGGGAGATTTTAACTTTAGACAAATTGATTGGAACAATATGACAGGAAATCTTGAGTCTAATGACTTTCTTGATACGGTTCAGGATTGCTTTTTAAAACAGTTGTGACAGAACCAACTAGAGGAAACACTCTGCTTGATTTGGTTCTTGCCGACAAAGAATCACTAATTAATAATCTTGAGGTTAATGATGAGCTTGGAGAAAGTGATCACAAATCACTTTGTTTCAATATATCATGGAATTACCCAGATAACTGCAATGAAATCTCTGTCCCAGACTTTGGCTTAGCCAATTTTATGGGACTGAGAAGTTACTTGGGTGGGCTAAATTAGGATGACCTGACTATGGGTCAGGTATGTGATCTTGGTTGCCAACATGACGTTTTTCAGAGCATAGTTCTAGCTGTCCAGACAACTTTTATTCCGAGTAGGGAAATTAGATCTAACAAAAATGATCCCAAATGGATGAACAATAGATTAAAACATCTCATTGGTCAAAAGAGAGGCATATATAGGCGTATCAAAAGAGGGGATGCACGATTGCTGTAACTAGTGACATGGTCCTCAGACAAATAGAGAAATTTAAACCTAACAAATCCCCAGGCCCCGATGAATTGTTTGCAAGGGTGTTAAAGGAATGTAATGAAGAACTTAGCATACCTTTGGCTAATCTTTTCAACATATCACTACAAACTGGCATAGTGCGTGATTAGTGGATAATGGCAAATGTAATACCTATTTACAAGGCAGCTTCGAACTATAGACCAATAAGTCTTACCTCCATAATGGGTAGAGGCGTGACTGACAAATAGGGAACAGAGTTTGAATAAATTGGGAGAAATCAGAAATGGGGTACGTTACAAGCGGTGTTCCACAAGGGTCAGTGTTGGGCCCGTTCTTGTTCACAATTTACATAAACGACATAGATGATGGAATATATAGCAACATAAGCAAATTTGCTGATGACACCAAAACAGGCTGTCCAATTCATTCTAATGAGGACACTAGAGCACTCCAGGATGATTTGAATAGACTGATACTACTGATTACGAAAAGGATTTAGGAGTTCTGGTTAGCGATAATCTAAAACCAAGACAATAGTGCATTAATGTTTGCAATAAAGCTAACAGAATCCTTGGCTTCATATCTAGAAGTATAAATAATAGAAGTCCTCAGGTTGTTCTTCAACTATATATATCCTTGGTTAGGCCTCATTTAGATTATGCTGCTCAGTTCTGGTCACCATATTACAGAATGGATATAAATGCACTGGAAAACGTACAGAGGAGGATGACAAAGTTGATCCCATGAATCAGAAATCTTCCCCTTGAGGATAGACTGAGGACCCTGAATCTGAACTCTCTCGATAGGCGTAGAATTGGTGGGGACATGATCGAGGTGTGTAAATGTAAAACAGGAATAAATAAAGGAGATATAAATAGCGTACTGAAAATTTCCGGCCAAAACAGGGCTCACAGCAATGGATTCAAGTTGGAAAAATTCAGATACAGGAAGGATATAGGAAAGCATTGGTTTGGTAATAGAATTGTGGATAAATGGAACAAACTCCCGAGTACAGTTAGAGGCTAAAACGTTGTGTAGTTTTAAAAATAGGTTAAATAAATACAAGGGCGGGTGTGGGTGGGTGTGAGTTGGACCTGACTAGTTTGTGCTACTAGGTCTGATGCCTTGCTCCTTCCTTAAGTGGAAGTGACCTGACTAGGTGGGTCATTGGGCTAATCCCGGGGGGGTTGCATGAACCTGCTTCGCACGGGTCAGTAGGCCTGCTTCAGTGTTCCTTCTTTCTTATGCTCTTATTTTCTTCCGGCTTCTCCCTCTAAGGTGCGGCGATTTTCAGACTGCCCGCCCGTCCCACGTTGGGCCAACTTCGGCCCCACTCCTAAGCGCCCAAGACCATTAACTGATGATACTCTTTTGCTTACTTCTCACTCTGTCCAGAAAACACCTTCAAACACTCACTACACAATGGACTAAGTTTTTACTCTGTGATCGACTTCTACTATCTTTCCGATCATAGTATTAGCAAGAAGTTCCTACGCCATGTTGGTCGAGAAATATCCTTTCACGCTCTCAAGAGCGGTGCACGTACCGTCACAGTACAAAATGCTAGCCAAGCTTGCAATCTCTCTCTCTCCTTAGAACCATAGATGCCATTCTTGTAACAAATGAAAAACATAGTTCTCTTAATACTTGTAGTGGTACTGTCATTCTACCTCATACCACTGTCCAACGTAATTTCCAGACATGTGGTGATGAAATTCTGGAACAGCTTCAGCTCTAAGACTTCCCAATCCTCAAAGTAGACACTTATCTTCTACTTACTGGCAGGCGGAGATGCTACCCTTGCAGTGTAGCTCGCTTAACTTTTGACTGCCGTGAGCTTCCGTCCTCGGTTTATATTGCAGGATACTGTTTACATGTTCCAAAGGTGTTCCATACACCGCAACAGTGTAGAAATTGCTGGTGATTTGGTAATCACCAAAATATTGTAGGTCCATGGCCGAATGGTCAGTCTGTGATACCGACAACCATACCAATATATCTTATAGTCTGCCTCCCTCTTGCCATAATTGTAATGAAGCTCAACCATCTTACTCTCGCCATTGCCAAGTTTACTTAAATGAGCCTTGAAATCCATTGTCTCAGAGAGACAGAAGGCTTTCCATGGCAGTCTCTCATCTATGTCTTCAGGGTAGACTTCCCATATTTCTTATTTTCGAGTTACTAACTGACCCCCAACCTCTGGGGTCCCAACTTCCACAGCCTCCTCTGGGGTCACCCTTTCCATAGTCACCCCTGTCTCTAATTCTTTTGCAGTCCTGGACTCAGAGATCCTTACTTTGCAACCTCATACTGTTCTTACCTCTTCATCTTCTCACAAGTTTGTAGGTCTACAAGACCTTGCACAACAACTCCTCTCCATTGCCATTCTACATCTCTGAAGTTCAAAAAAATCCCATTCTTAAAATCTCCTTTAACCCTTCCTTCACTTATTCTAACTGCACATTTTTTCTTTCCCTCTCTGTACCGGTTTCTTCACCTCTTACTTGCTCTGTTGCGAGTGTGGAGGTTCATCCTCCTCATACAGTACCTTCCTCTCCTGTCCCCTCCCAAGTTTCTTCCTCTTCTGCCCCCTCCCAAGTTTCTTTCTCTTCTGTTCCCTCCCAGTCACTTCCTCTGTCCCCCCTCCCAAGCTTTTTCTCATGTTACCTCTAACCTTTCGTCCCCTCCCCTACTCTGGTAAATTCCGTCGTCGCCCAGAGCTTTATTCACCCTCCTCTTTCTATCTCAAGTATCGTCCAACATACAACGTCCTTGTCCTCTGAAACACTTTAAGCTATCTACAAATATATTGAGGAGCTTAAACTATTGATGGATACTGCTCCACCTCCTGTCCCCCTTCATTCTTCTTTTTCTTCACAACTTTTTTTTTTTCCAGCGTCCTAATCTTTCTCTGCTTCCTCTTTTTCCGCTGCCTCCACAAGTAGACTTTTCTAACCCTTCTAGTCCATAATTACTTCTTCTATCAGATTTCTCGTATCCTTCTCTTTGCAAATCATGGCTTATTTACAGTGGAATATCCAAAGCCTCAGAGATAACCAGGGTGTGCTTCAGGTGTTGCTCTCCCAGTTTCCTCATGTCCGTGTTTGTTTACAAGAACCCATCCCATCTCAAGTTATGGATTTCTCGGCGTGAAAAAGAAGGATGAATTTCATTGCAATTGAGACAAGAGGAGGGAAGACTGCAAGATGTATCGGCATGATCTGTGGCACCATAGACAGGGCACACCGCCGCAGATCTGCAGTATTTAACGGGGTGTCTGGAGCGCCAGCAATTAGGACACTATTGGGAGTAGGGACTACTTTACGGACCTCTAGGCGATGGCCTGCAATGTAAACGGAGGACGGGAGTTCACGGCAGTCGAAAGTTAAGAGGGCGATGTTACTGGGAAAGTGCCTCTGCCTGCAAGCAGGCAGGACGTTCGTATCTACTTTGAGAATAGGAAGGTCCCGAAAGGCTAATTGCTCTAAAATATCACCGCCGCAAGACAGAAAATCACTCTGTATAATGGTACGTGATAACATCACCGTACCACTGCAAGAATTGAGAGTAGCGTGCTTGTGAACTGTGACTGGAATGTTATCTAGGGAAGTTATATGGGAAAGATCATGAGCTTATGAATTCTGAACTGTAATGACGCACATACCACTTTGTAGAATATGAAAGGATATATTTTGGTCAACGTGTCGTAAAAGAGCTTTACCAATACTGTGATCAGAAAGATAATCAGTTGGAGATGTCGGTTGTAGGGAAAAGAATCTCGTCCACTGTATACTCGTAAACATGGTGCCCAAAGGAAGCGGGTGTCGCATAGGTCGTTTTGGGGCAGACATTGAAGAATCATCATCAGTATGTGTTCTGGAATGCCGGATGCATTAAGACATGCAAGAGGCAGAGGCATTAACAGAAGCAGGCGACGCTTTAACACCTGGAGCATGCGACGAAGCGTCACCAGCATAAGGTACAGGGGTATGAGAAGAATCTAGAGAATGGTCCAATAACAAAACCAGGTCAGAACTGGATGTGGGAACAGATAGGGGCCTGGGAGGAGGAGGGTTATCACTAGAAGGCATGGAAGTGCCGTAAGCTCGTCCCCTCATCGGAGAGGGCCTCGAACCCACAAACAGTGCAGATGCAGCATGGAACCCGTGCCATACTCTACCCTTCACGCCAGTAAACCAGCATTCCGGGATAGCAACCTCACATCTACCGAGTCACCTCGGTGGACAAAAAGGCGGTCAGAAACCCGCCACAAACCATATCTCCTTCGGTTGTCACCTCCCAGAACCGACAGGGAGCTTCTGAAGATACATCCATCATCTGGATGACATCCTGCCCGCTTCTCTGAAATCCGGGAAGGGAGCAGAGCAACTCCAGACAATTCAGATTCCATGGCCACCTACACCACCCCTGAGGGACTCCACAAAGTGGGATGAACCCCAGCACACTACCATCTACCTAGAAACCATAATACCAGAGGGGAGGACCCCTGAGACTACAAAATAGGATGGAGACCAAGAGCCCCTTCGCCACGTCAAGGAGCCCCCCCCCCTTGAATAGGAGAGGGAACTAGAGAAGAAGCTTGGAAGGGAACAGGAGAGGAAGTGACCTGGGAGGGGGCAGAAGAGAAGAAACTTGGGAGTGGACAGGGGAAGAGGGTACTGTACAGGGAGGAAGATAAACCTCTAAACTCATAACAGCCAGTTAGAGGTGAACCGGGTACAGAGACTGGGAAGGAAAAATGAGCAGTTTCCAGAAGGAAAGGAGGGGTTAAAAGAAGATTTTAACAATGGGGATGTTTTGGACTTCAGAGAAAGAGAGGTGCGATGGGGAGTAGTTGTTGTACGGGGTCTCGTAGACACAAACTTGTGAGTGAGAGGAGGAAGAGGTGAGAACAGAATGAGGTGCCGAGGTAAGGACCTCTGAGTCCAGGACAGCAAAAAAATTAGAGACAGGGGTGACTGTGGAAGGGGTGACCACAGAGAAGGCTGCAGAAGTTGGGACCCCAGAGGAGAGGGGACGTTTAGTAAGTCGAGAATAAGAAATACGGGGAGGTTTCCCTTGGAGACGTAGATGAGAGACTGCCATAACATATGGGAGGCCTACTGCCTCTTTGAGAACAGATTTCACGCTTTTTTAAATAAACTTGGCAACGGCAAGAGCGCGATGGGTGATCCTCATGACAATTAAGGCAAGAGGGAGGTAGACTAATAAACCTATAGGTATAGTCGTCGAATCCACAGACTGGACATTTGGCGATGGACCTGCAATATTTTGCTGGATGACCAAAACGCCAGCAGTTTCTACACTGTTGCAGTGTAGGGATCACCTTTCGAACTTGTAAACGGTGTCCTACTATTTATACTGAGAACGGAAGTTACATTGCAAGGGTATCGTCTCTGCCTGCAGGCAGGGAGGACAAAAGTGTCTACTTTGAGGATTGGGAGGTCTTGGAGTTCTAGCTGTTCCAGAATGTCATTGCCACATATCTGGAAATTCTGTTGGACAATGGTATGGGGCAGAATAACAGTACCACTACAAGAATTGAAGGAATGCTTTTCAATAGTTACAGGAACAGCATCGATAGTTGTAAGGAGAGAAAGATTGTGAGCTTTTCTAGCATGTACCGGTCTTGAAAGTATGAAAAGATATATCTCTACCAACATGGCATAGGAGCGCCTTACCAATACTATGGTTGGAAAGATAGGCAGTAGAGGAAGTCGATTTCAGAGTAAACAACTTAGTCCATTGTTTATTTTCAAACATAGGATGTAAAGGGAGTGTGTGACGTGCCAGTCTTTTCTGAGTAGAATGAGAAGGAAGCGAAGTAGTATTATCAGGTAATGATCTTCGGCATTTAGGTGTGGGACCGGCGGGCGATCCAAAAATTGCTGCACGGTAGAAGGAGAAGCCGGAAGCATAGTGGAGGTCAGACGTGTCAAAGGAGTCAGTTGAAACCTTGGTACCTGGAGCAGGCATCGAAACGGTACCAGCAAGAGGTACAGGGGCATTAGAAATGTCCGAAGAGTGATCAAATAACAAGGCAGGGTCAGAACAAGGTGTTGTATCAGGAAGGGGCCCAGGGGGAGCAGGTTCATGGATTGGGAACTCCATGGGTAAGTCACTCCTTTCTATTTGTTTTTTAGAAAAAAAAGAAGGAAAGAAAAAATAATTTAAGGGGGGAACGTGAAGAAATAGCTCCTAGGAGGAATGAAGGGGCCTTAAATCTCCCTCTGCACCCAAGAGGACTTCAGCACCGCAAGTAGTGCAGATGCGGCATGGGACCCATGCCATACCCTACCCTTCATGTCAGTAAACCACCAATCCGGGATAGCAACCTCACATCCGCCGAGCCACTTCGGTGCACAAAAGAGAGGGTGGCTGGACACCCGCCACAAAGCATACCTCCTTTCGCCACCACCCTCCGGAATCCGAAAGACACCCAAAGTCACCCCCCAGGAGACCTGAGAGGAACTGGGACATCCACAGGTGATCCAGATTACACGGCAAACTACCCCACCGCCAAGGACCTCAACAGAATATGATGGACCCCGGTACCTATCCCCCTACTTAGGAACTAGCTTGCCTTTGGGAAGAAACCCAAGGGCTGAAAATAGGAAGAGATTAGGGAAGGGATGGGGAGGAGGAGGAAAGGGAAAAAGGGGGAATGGGGAGGATGGGATAGAGTAGGGGAGATTGGGGGGTAATTAGGTTTGGTCTGAGGAAGGAGACCAAAATGATTAATTTCTCAGACCAAGACCCTCTTCACCGTACCAAGGAGCCCCCCTTGAAGAGGTATGAAAGTAAATGAAACCAAACTCTGTCACAGGCTTCTTTCATCTATGACCGGGTTTAAGACTATATATTGTTTCAGAGTTTTTCTTCTCAAACAGTGTGGGTACCCCCCCCCCTTTTTTTTGCGGGAATATTTTTGGTTGTAATGTATTGAATAAGACATTTTAAAGCTCTCTTTAACTGTTTCAAAAATAATGTTTCCATCTCCCCATCTCCCTGGCATAGTGCGTGATTAGTGGATAATGGCAAATGTAATACCTATTTACAAGGCAGCTTCGAACTATAGACCAATAAGTCTTACCTCCATAATGGGTAGAGGCGTGACTGACAAATAGGGAACAGAGTTTGAATAAATTGGGAGAAATCAGAAATGGGGTACGTTACAAGCGGTGTTCCACAAGGGTCAGTGTTGGGCCCGTTCTTGTTCACAATTTACATAAACGACATAGATGATGGAATATATAGCAACATAAGCAAATTTGCTGATGACACCAAAACAGGCTGTCCAATTCATTCTAATGAGGACACTAGAGCACTCCAGGATGATTTGAATAGACTGATACTACTGATTACGAAAAGGATTTAGGAGTTCTGGTTAGCGATAATCTAAAACCAAGACAATAGTGCATTAATGTTTGCAATAAAGCTAACAGAATCCTTGGCTTCATATCTAGAAGTATAAATAATAGAAGTCCTCAGGTTGTTCTTCAACTATATATATCCTTGGTTAGGCCTCATTTAGATTATGCTGCTCAGTTCTGGTCACCATATTACAGAATGGATATAAATGCACTGGAAAACGTACAGAGGAGGATGACAAAGTTGATCCCATGAATCAGAAATCTTCCCCTTGAGGATAGACTGAGGACCCTGAATCTGAACTCTCTCGATAGGCGTAGAATTGGTGGGGACATGATCGAGGTGTGTAAATGTAAAACAGGAATAAATAAAGGAGATATAAATAGCGTACTGAAAATTTCCGGCCAAAACAGGGCTCACAGCAATGGATTCAAGTTGGAAAAATTCAGATACAGGAAGGATATAGGAAAGCATTGGTTTGGTAATAGAATTGTGGATAAATGGAACAAACTCCCGAGTACAGTTAGAGGCTAAAACGTTGTGTAGTTTTAAAAATAGGTTAGATAAATACATGGGCGGGTGTGGGTGGGTGTGAGTTGGACCTGACTAGTTTGTGCTACTAGGTCTGATGCCTTGCTCCTTCCTTAAGTGGAAGTGACCTGACTAGGTGGGTCATTGGGCTAATCCCGGGGGGGTTGCATGAACCTGCTTCGCACGGGTCAGTAGGCCTGCTTCAGTGTTCCTTCTTTCTTATGCTCTTATTTTCTTCCGGCTTCTCCCTCTAAGGTGCGGCGATTTTCAGACTGCCCGCCCGTCCCACGTTGGGCCAACTTCGGCCCCACTCCTAAGCGCCCAAGACCATTAACTGATGATACTCTTTTGCTTACTTCTCACTCTGTCCAGAAAACACCTTCAAACACTCACTACACAATGGACTAAGTTTTTACTCTGTGATCGACTTCTACTATCTTTCCGATCATAGTATTAGCAAGAAGTTCCTACGCCATGTTGGTCGAGAAATATCCTTTCACGCTCTCAAGAGCGGTGCACGTACCGTCACAGTACAAAATGCTAGCCAAGCTTGCAATCTCTCTCTCTCCTTAGAACCATAGATGCCATTCTTGTAACAAATGAAAAACATAGTTCTCTTAATACTTGTAGTGGTACTGTCATTCTACCTCATACCACTGTCCAACGTAATTTCCAGACATGTGGTGATGAAATTCTGGAACAGCTTCAGCTCTAAGACTTCCCAATCCTCAAAGTAGACACTTATCTTCTACTTACTGGCAGGCGGAGATGCTACCCTTGCAGTGTAGCTCGCTTAACTTTTGACTGCCGTGAGCTTCCGTCCTCGGTTTATATTGCAGGATACTGTTTACATGTTCCAAAGGTGTTCCATACACCGCAACAGTGTAGAAATTGCTGGTGATTTGGTAATCACCAAAATATTGTAGGTCCATGGCCGAATGGTCAGTCTGTGATACCGACAACCATACCAATATATCTTATAGTCTGCCTCCCTCTTGCCATAATTGTAATGAAGCTCAACCATCTTACTCTCGCCATTGCCAAGTTTACTTAAATGAGCCTTGAAATCCATTGTCTCAGAGAGACAGAAGGCTTTCCATGGCAGTCTCTCATCTATGTCTTCAGGGTAGACTTCCCATATTTCTTATTTTCGAGTTACTAACTGACCCCCAACCTCTGGGGTCCCAACTTCCACAGCCTCCTCTGGGGTCACCCTTTCCATAGTCACCCCTGTCTCTAATTCTTTTGCAGTCCTGGACTCAGAGATCCTTACTTTGCAACCTCATACTGTTCTTACCTCTTCATCTTCTCACAAGTTTGTAGGTCTACAAGACCTTGCACAACAACTCCTCTCCATTGCCATTCTACATCTCTGAAGTTCAAAAAAATCCCATTCTTAAAATCTCCTTTAACCCTTCCTTCACTTATTCTAACTGCACATTTTTTCTTTCCCTCTCTGTACCGGTTTCTTCACCTCTTACTTGCTCTGTTGCGAGTGTGGAGGTTCATCCTCCTCATACAGTACCTTCCTCTCCTGTCCCCTCCCAAGTTTCTTCCTCTTCTGCCCCCTCCCAAGTTTCTTTCTCTTCTGTTCCCTCCCAGTCACTTCCTCTGTCCCCCCTCCCAAGCTTTTTCTCATGTTACCTCTAACCTTTCGTCCCCTCCCCTACTCTGGTAAATTCCGTCGTCGCCCAGAGCTTTATTCACCCTCCTCTTTCTATCTCAAGTATCGTCCAACATACAACGTCCTTGTCCTCTGAAACACTTTAAGCTATCTACAAATATATTGAGGAGCTTAAACTATTGATGGATACTGCTCCACCTCCTGTCCCCCTTCATTCTTCTTTTTCTTCACAACTTTTTTTTTTTCCAGCGTCCTAATCTTTCTCTGCTTCCTCTTTTTCCGCTGCCTCCACAAGTAGACTTTTCTAACCCTTCTAGTCCATAATTACTTCTTCTATCAGATTTCTCGTATCCTTCTCTTTGCAAATCATGGCTTATTTACAGTGGAATATCCAAAGCCTCAGAGATAACCAGGGTGTGCTTCAGGTGTTGCTCTCCCAGTTTCCTCATGTCCGTGTTTGTTTACAAGAACCCATCCCATCTCAAGTTATGGATTTCTCGGCGTGAAAAAGAAGGATGAATTTCATTGCAATTGAGACAAGAGGAGGGAAGACTGCAAGATGTATCGGCATGATCTGTGGCACCATAGACAGGGCACACCGCCGCAGATCTGCAGTATTTAACGGGGTGTCTGGAGCGCCAGCAATTAGGACACTATTGGGAGTAGGGACTACTTTACGGACCTCTAGGCGATGGCCTGCAATGTAAACGGAGGACGGGAGTTCACGGCAGTCGAAAGTTAAGAGGGCGATGTTACTGGGAAAGTGCCTCTGCCTGCAAGCAGGCAGGACGTTCGTATCTACTTTGAGAATAGGAAGGTCCCGAAAGGCTAATTGCTCTAAAATATCACCGCCGCAAGACAGAAAATCACTCTGTATAATGGTACGTGATAACATCACCGTACCACTGCAAGAATTGAGAGTAGCGTGCTTGTGAACTGTGACTGGAATGTTATCTAGGGAAGTTATATGGGAAAGATCATGAGCTTATGAATTCTGAACTGTAATGACGCACATACCACTTTGTAGAATATGAAAGGATATATTTTGGTCAACGTGTCGTAAAAGAGCTTTACCAATACTGTGATCAGAAAGATAATCAGTTGGAGATGTCGGTTGTAGGGAAAAGAATCTCGTCCACTGTATACTCGTAAACATGGTGCCCAAAGGAAGCGGGTGTCGCATAGGTCGTTTTGGGGCAGACATTGAAGAATCATCATCAGTATGTGTTCTGGAATGCCGGATGCATTAAGACATGCAAGAGGCAGAGGCATTAACAGAAGCAGGCGACGCTTTAACACCTGGAGCATGCGACGAAGCGTCACCAGCATAAGGTACAGGGGTATGAGAAGAATCTAGAGAATGGTCCAATAACAAAACCAGGTCAGAACTGGATGTGGGAACAGATAGGGGCCTGGGAGGAGGAGGGTTATCACTAGAAGGCATGGAAGTGCCGTAAGCTCGTCCCCTCATCGGAGAGGGCCTCGAGCCCACAAACAGTGCAGATGCAGCATGGAACCCGTGCCATACTCTACCCTTCACGCCAGTAAACCAGCATTCCGGGATAGCAACCTCACATCTACCGAGTCACCTCGGTGGACAAAAAGGCGGTCAGAAACCCGCCACAAACCATATCTCCTTCGGTTGTCACCTCCCAGAACCGACAGGGAGCTTCTGAAGATACATCCATCATCTGGATGACATCCTGCCCGCTTCTCTGAAATCCGGGAAGGGAGCAGAGCAACTCCAGACAATTCAGATTCCATGGCCACCTACACCACCCCTGAGGGACTCCACAAAGTGGGATGAACCCCAGCACACTACCATCTACCTAGAAACCATAATACCAGAGGGGAGGACCCCTGAGACTACAAAATAGGATGGAGACCAAGAGCCCCTTCGCCACGTCAAGGAGCCCCCCCCCCTTGAATAGGAGAGGGAACTAGAGAAGAAGCTTGGAAGGGAACAGGAGAGGAAGTGACCTGGGAGGGGGCAGAAGAGAAGAAACTTGGGAGTGGACAGGGGAAGAGGGTACTGTACAGGGAGGAAGATAAACCTCTAAACTCATAACAGCCAGTTAGAGGTGAACCGGGTACAGAGACTGGGAAGGAAAAATGAGCAGTTTCCAGAAGGAAAGGAGGGGTTAAAAGAAGATTTTAACAATGGGGATGTTTTGGACTTCAGAGAAAGAGAGGTGCGATGGGGAGTAGTTGTTGTACGGGGTCTCGTAGACACAAACTTGTGAGTGAGAGGAGGAAGAGGTGAGAACAGAATGAGGTGCCGAGGTAAGGACCTCTGAGTCCAGGACAGCAAAAAAAATAGAGACAGGGGTGACTGTGGAAGGGGTGACCACAGAGAAGGCTGCAGAAGTTGGGACCCCAGAGGAGAGGGGACGTTTAGTAAGTCGAGAATAAGAAATACGGGGAGGTTTCCCTTGGAGACGTAGATGAGAGACTGCCATAACATATGGGAGGCCTACTGCCTCTTTGAGAACAGATTTCACGCTTTTTTAAATAAACTTGGCAACGGCAAGAGCGCGATGGGTGATCCTCATGACAATTAAGGCAAGAGGGAGGTAGACTAATAAACCTATAGGTATAGTCGTCGAATCCACAGACTGGACATTTGGCGATGGACCTGCAATATTTTGCTGGATGACCAAAACGCCAGCAGTTTCTACACTGTTGCAGTGTAGGGATCACCTTTCGAACTTGTAAACGGTGTCCTACTATTTATACTGAGAACGGAAGTTACATTGCAAGGGTATCGTCTCTGCCTGCAGGCAGGGAGGACAAAAGTGTCTACTTTGAGGATTGGGAGGTCTTGGAGTTCTAGCTGTTCCAGAATGTCATTGCCACATATCTGGAAATTCTGTTGGACAATGGTATGGGGCAGAATAACAGTACCACTACAAGAATTGAAGGAATGCTTTTCAATAGTTACAGGAACAGCATCGATAGTTGTAAGGAGAGAAAGATTGTGAGCTTTTCTAGCATGTACCGGTCTTGAAAGTATGAAAAGATATATCTCTACCAACATGGCATAGGAGCGCCTTACCAATACTATGGTTGGAAAGATAGGCAGTAGAGGAAGTCGATTTCAGAGTAAACAACTTAGTCCATTGTTTATTTTCAAACATAGGATGTAAAGGGAGTGTGTGACGTGCCAGTCTTTTCTGAGTAGAATGAGAAGGAAGCGAAGTAGTATTATCAGGTAATGATCTTCGGCATTTAGGTGTGGGACCGGCGGGCGATCCAAAAATTGCTGCACGGTAGAAGGAGAAGCCGGAAGCATAGTGGAGGTCAGACGTGTCAAAGGAGTCAGTTGAAACCTTGGTACCTGGAGCAGGCATCGAAACGGTACCAGCAAGAGGTACAGGGGCATTAGAAATGTCCGAAGAGTGATCAAATAACAAGGCAGGGTCAGAACAAGGTGTTGTATCAGGAAGGGGCCCAGGGGGAGCAGGTTCATGGATTGGGAACTCCATGGGTAAGTCACTCCTTTCTATTTGTTTTTTAGAAAAAAAAGAAGGAAAGAAAAAATAATTTAAGGGGGGAACGTGAAGAAATAGCTCCTAGGAGGAATGAAGGGGCCTTAAATCTCCCTCTGCACCCAAGAGGACTTCAGCACCGCAAGTAGTGCAGATGCGGCATGGGACCCATGCCATACCCTACCCTTCATGTCAGTAAACCACCAATCCGGGATAGCAACCTCACATCCGCCGAGCCACTTCGGTGCACAAAAGAGAGGGTGGCTGGACACCCGCCACAAAGCATACCTCCTTTCGCCACCACCCTCCGGAATCCGAAAGACACCCAAAGTCACCCCCCAGGAGACCTGAGAGGAACTGGGACATCCACAGGTGATCCAGATTACACGGCAAACTACCCCACCGCCAAGGACCTCAACAGAATATGATGGACCCCGGTACCTATCCCCCTACTTAGGAACTAGCTTGCCTTTGGGAAGAAACCCAAGGGCTGAAAATAGGAAGAGATTAGGGAAGGGATGGGGAGGAGGAGGAAAGGGAAAAAGGGGGAATGGGGAGGATGGGATAGAGTAGGGGAGATTGGGGGGTAATTAGGTTTGGTCTGAGGAAGGAGACCAAAATGATTAATTTCTCAGACCAAGACCCTCTTCACCGTACCAAGGAGCCCCCCTTGAAGAGGTATGAAAGTAAATGAAACCAAACTCTGTCACAGGCTTCTTTCATCTATGACCGGGTTTAAGACTATATATTGTTTCAGAGTTTTTCTTCTCAAACAGTGTGGGTACCCCCCCCCCTTTTTTTTGCGGGAATATTTTTGGTTGTAATGTATTGAATAAGACATTTTAAAGCTCTCTTTAACTGTTTCAAAAATAATGTTTCCATCTCCCCATCTCCCTGGCATAGTGCGTGATTAGTGGATAATGGCAAATGTAATACCTATTTACAAGGCAGCTTCGAACTATAGACCAATAAGTCTTACCTCCATAATGGGTAGAGGCGTGACTGACAAATAGGGAACAGAGTTTGAATAAATTGGGAGAAATCAGAAATGGGGTACGTTACAAGCGGTGTTCCACAAGGGTCAGTGTTGGGCCCGTTCTTGTTCACAATTTACATAAACGACATAGATGATGGAATATATAGCAACATAAGCAAATTTGCTGATGACACCAAAACAGGCTGTCCAATTCATTCTAATGAGGACACTAGAGCACTCCAGGATGATTTGAATAGACTGATACTACTGATTACGAAAAGGATTTAGGAGTTCTGGTTAGCGATAATCTAAAACCAAGACAATAGTGCATTAATGTTTGCAATAAAGCTAACAGAATCCTTGGCTTCATATCTAGAAGTATAAATAATAGAAGTCCTCAGGTTGTTCTTCAACTATATATATCCTTGGTTAGGCCTCATTTAGATTATGCTGCTCAGTTCTGGTCACCATATTACAGAATGGATATAAATGCACTGGAAAACGTACAGAGGAGGATGACAAAGTTCATCCCATGAATCAGAAATCTTCCCCTTGAGGATAGACTGAGGACCCTGAATCTGAACTCTCTCGATAGGCGTAGAATTGGTGGGGACATGATCGAGGTGTGTAAATGTAAAACAGGAATAAATAAAGGAGATATAAATAGCGTACTGAAAATTTCCGGCCAAAACAGGGCTCACAGCAATGGATTCAAGTTGGAAAAATTCAGATACAGGAAGGATATAGGAAAGCATTGGTTTGGTAATAGAATTGTGGATAAATGGAACAAACTCCCGAGTACAGTTAGAGGCTAAAACGTTGTGTAGTTTTAAAAATAGGTTAAATAAATACAAGGGCGGGTGTGGGTGGGTGTGAGTTGGACCTGACTAGTTTGTGCTACTAGGTCTGATGCCTTGCTCCTTCCTTAAGTGGAAGTGACCTGACTAGGTGGGTCATTGGGCTAATCCCGGGGGGGTTGCATGAACCTGCTTCGCACGGGTCAGTAGGCCTGCTTCAGTGTTCCTTCTTTCTTATGCTCTTATTTTCTTCCGGCTTCTCCCTCTAAGGTGCGGCGATTTTCAGACTGCCCGCCCGTCCCACGTTGGGCCAACTTCGGCCCCACTCCTAAGCGCCCAAGACCATTAACTGATGATACTCTTTTGCTTACTTCTCACTCTGTCCAGAAAACACCTTCAAACACTCACTACACAATGGACTAAGTTTTTACTCTGTGATCGACTTCTACTATCTTTCCGATCATAGTATTAGCAAGAAGTTCCTACGCCATGTTGGTCGAGAAATATCCTTTCACGCTCTCAAGAGCGGTGCACGTACCGTCACAGTACAAAATGCTAGCCAAGCTTGCAATCTCTCTCTCTCCTTAGAACCATAGATGCCATTCTTGTAACAAATGAAAAACATAGTTCTCTTAATACTTGTAGTGGTACTGTCATTCTACCTCATACCACTGTCCAACGTAATTTCCAGACATGTGGTGATGAAATTCTGGAACAGCTTCAGCTCTAAGACTTCCCAATCCTCAAAGTAGACACTTATCTTCTACTTACTGGCAGGCGGAGATGCTACCCTTGCAGTGTAGCTCGCTTAACTTTTGACTGCCGTGAGCTTCCGTCCTCGGTTTATATTGCAGGATACTGTTTACATGTTCCAAAGGTGTTCCATACACCGCAACAGTGTAGAAATTGCTGGTGATTTGGTAATCACCAAAATATTGTAGGTCCATGGCCGAATGCTCAGTCTGTGGTACCGACAACCATACCAATATATCTTATAGTCTGCCTCCCTCTTGCCATAATTGTAATGAAGCTCAACCATCTTACTCTCGCCATTGCCAAGTTTACTTAAATGAGCCTTGAAATCCATTGTCTCAGAGAGACAGAAGGCTTTCCATGGCAGTCTCTCATCTATGTCTTCAGGGTAGACTTCCCATATTTCTTATTTTCGAGTTACTAACTGACCCCCAACCTCTGGGGTCCCAACTTCCACAGCCTCCTCTGGGGTCACCCTTTCCATAGTCACCCCTGTCTCTAATTCTTTTGCAGTCCTGGACTCAGAGATCCTTACTTTGCAACCTCATACTGTTCTTACCTCTTCATCTTCTCACAAGTTTGTAGGTCTACAAGACCTTGCACAACAACTCCTCTCCATTGCCATTCTACATCTCTGAAGTTCAAAAAAATCCCATTCTTAAAATCTCCTTTAACCCTTCCTTCACTTATTCTAACTGCACATTTTTTCTTTCCCTCTCTGTACCGGTTTCTTCACCTCTTACTTGCTCTGTTGCGAGTGTGGAGGTTCATCCTCCTCATACAGTACCTTCCTCTCCTGTCCCCTCCCAAGTTTCTTCCTCTTCTGCCCCCTCCCAAGTTTCTTTCTCTTCTGTTCCCTCCCAGTCACTTCCTCTGTCCCCCCTCCCAAGCTTTTTCTCATGTTACCTCTAACCTTTCGTCCCCTCCCCTACTCTGGTAAATTCCGTCGTCGCCCAGAGCTTTATTCACCCTCCTCTTTCTATCTCAAGTATCGTCCAACATACAACGTCCTTGTCCTCTGAAACACTTTAAGCTATCTACAAATATAATGAGGAGATTAAACCATTGATGGATACTGCTCCACCTCCTGTCCCCCTTCATTCTTCTTTTTCTTCACAACTACTTTTTTTTTTTTGCAGCGTCCTAATCTTTCTCTGCTTCCTCTTTTTCCGCTGCCTCCACAAGTAGACTTTTCTAACCCTTCTAGTCCATAATTACTTCTTCTATCAGATTTCTCGTATCCTTCTCTTTGCAAATCATGGCTTATTTACAGTGGAATATCCAAAGCCTCAGAGATAACCAGGGTGTGCTTCAGGTGTTGCTCTCCCAGTTTCCTCATGTCCGTGTTTGTTTACAAGAACCCATCCCATCTCAAGTTATGGATTTCTCGGCGTGAAAAAGAAGGATGAATTTCATTGCAATTGAGACAAGAGGAGGGAAGACTGCAAGATGTATCGGCATGATCTGTGGCACCATAGACAGGGCACACCGCCGCAGATCTGCAGTATTTAACGGGGTGTCTGGAGCGCCAGCAATTAGGACACTATTGGGAGTAGGGACTACTTTACGGACCTCTAGGCGATGGCCTGCAATGTAAACGGAGGACGGGAGTTCACGGCAGTCGAAAGTTAAGAGGGCGATGTTACTGGGAAAGTGCCTCTGCCTGCAAGCAGGCAGGACGTTCGTATCTACTTTGAGAATAGGAAGGTCCCGAAAGGCTAATTGCTCTAAAATATCACCGCCGCAAGACAGAAAATCACTCTGTATAATGGTACGTGATAACATCACCGTACCACTGCAAGAATTGAGAGTAGCGTGCTTGTGAACTGTGACTGGAATGTTATCTAGGGAAGTTATATGGGAAAGATCATGAGCTTATGAATTCTGAACTGTAATGACGCACATACCACTTTGTAGAATATGAAAGGATATATTTTGGTCAACGTGTCGTAAAAGAGCTTTACCAATACTGTGATCAGAAAGATAATCAGTTGGAGATGTCGGTTGTAGGGAAAAGAATCTCGTCCACTGTATACTCGTAAACATGGTGCCCAAAGGAAGCGGGTGTCGCATAGGTCGTTTTTGGGCAGACATTGAAGAATCATCATCAGTATGTGTTCTGGAATGCCGGATGCATTAAGACATGCAAGAGGCAGAGGCATTAACAGAAGCAGGCGACGCTTTAACACCTGGAGCATGCGACGAAGCGTCACCAGCATAAGGTACAGGGGTATGAGAAGAATCTAGAGAATGGTCCAATAACAAAACCAGGTCAGAACTGGATGTGGGAACAGATAGGGGCCTGGGAGGAGGAGGGTTATCACTAGAAGGCATGGAAGTGCCGTAAGCTCGTCCCCTCATCGGAGAGGGCCTCGAGCCCACAAACAGTGCAGATGCAGCATGGAACCCGTGCCATACTCTACCCTTCACGCCAGTAAACCAGCATTCCGGGATAGCAACCTCACATCTACCGAGTCACCTCGGTGGACAAAAAGGCGGTCAGAAACCCGCCACAAACCATATCTCCTTCGGTTGTCACCTCCCAGAACCGACAGGGAGCTTCTGAAGATACATCCATCATCTGGATGACATCCTGCCCGCTTCTCTGAAATCCGGGAAGGGAGCAGAGCAACTCCAGACAATTCAGATTCCATGGCCACCTACACCACCCCTGAGGGACTCCACAAAGTGGGATGAACCCCAGCACACTACCATCTACCTAGAAACCATAATACCAGAGGGGAGGACCCCTGAGACTACAAAATAGGATGGAGACCAAGAGCCCCTTCGCCACGTCAAGGAGCCCCCCCCCCCCTTGAATAGGAGAGGGAACTAGAGAAGAAGCTTGGAAGGGAACAGGAGAGGAAGTGACCTGGGAGGGGGCAGAAGAGAAGAAACTTGGGAGTGGACAGGGGAAGAGGGTACTGTACAGGGAGGAAGATAAACCTCTAAACTCATAACAGCCAGTTAGAGGTGAACCGGGTACAGAGACTGGGAAGGAAAAATGAGCAGTTTCCAGAAGGAAAGGAGGGGTTAAAAGAAGATTTTAACAATGGGGATGTTTTGGACTTCAGAGAAAGAGAGGTGCGATGGGGAGTAGTTGTTGTACGGGGTCTCGTAGACACAAACTTGTGAGTGAGAGGAGGAAGAGGTGAGAACAGAATGAGGTGCCGAGGTAAGGACCTCTGAGTCCAGGACAGCAAAAAAAATAGAGACAGGGGTGACTGTGGAAGGGGTGACCACAGAGAAGGCTGCAGAAGTTGGGACCCCAGAGGAGAGGGGACGTTTAGTAAGTCGAGAATAAGAAATACGGGGAGGTTTCCCTTGGAGACGTAGATGAGAGACTGCCATAACATATGGGAGGCCTACTGCCTCTTTGAGAACAGATTTCACGCTTTTTTAAATAAACTTGGCAACGGCAAGAGCGCGATGGGTGATCCTCATGACAATTAAGGCAAGAGGGAGGTAGACTAATAAACCTATAGGTATAGTCGTCGAATCCACAGACTGGACATTTGGCGATGGACCTGCAATATTTTGCTGGATGACCAAAACGCCAGCAGTTTCTACACTGTTGCAGTGTAGGGATCACCTTTCGAACTTGTAAACGGTGTCCTACTATTTATACTGAGAACGGAAGTTACATTGCAAGGGTATCGTCTCTGCCTGCAGGCAGGGAGGACAAAAGTGTCTACTTTGAGGATTGGGAGGTCTTGGAGTTCTAGCTGTTCCAGAATGTCATTGCCACATATCTGGAAATTCTGTTGGACAATGGTATGGGGCAGAATAACAGTACCACTACAAGAATTGAAGGAATGCTTTTCAATAGTTACAGGAACAGCATCGATAGTTGTAAGGAGAGAAAGATTGTGAGCTTTTCTAGCATGTACCGGTCTTGAAAGTATGAAAAGATATATCTCTACCAACATGGCATAGGAGCGCCTTACCAATACTATGGTTGGAAAGATAGGCAGTAGAGGAAGTCGATTTCAGAGTAAACAACTTAGTCCATTGTTTATTTTCAAACATAGGATGTAAAGGGAGTGTGTGACGTGCCAGTCTTTTCTGAGTAGAATGAGAAGGAAGCGAAGTAGTATTATCAGGTAATGATCTTCGGCATTTAGGTGTGGGACCGGCGGGCGATCCAAAAATTGCTGCACGGTAGAAGGAGAAGCCGGAAGCATAGTGGAGGTCAGACGTGTCAAAGGAGTCAGTTGAAACCTTGGTACCTGGAGCAGGCATCGAAACGGTACCAGCAAGAGGTACAGGGGCATTAGAAATGTCCGAAGAGTGATCAAATAACAAGGCAGGGTCAGAACAAGGTGTTGTATCAGGAAGGGGCCCAGGGGGAGCAGGTTCATGGATTGGGAACTCCATGGGTAAGTCACTCCTTTCTATTTGTTTTTTAGAAAAAAAAGAAGGAAAGAAAAAATAATTTAAGGGGGGAACGTGAAGAAATAGCTCCTAGGAGGAATGAAGGGGCCTTAAATCTCCCTCTGCACCCAAGAGGACTTCAGCACCGCAAGTAGTGCAGATGCGGCATGGGACCCATGCCATACCCTACCCTTCATGTCAGTAAACCACCAATCCGGGATAGCAACCTCACATCCGCCGAGCCACTTCGGTGCACAAAAGAGAGGGTGGCTGGACACCCGCCACAAAGCATACCTCCTTTCGCCACCACCCTCCGGAATCCGAAAGACACCCAAAGTCACCCCCCAGGAGACCTGAGAGGAACTGGGACATCCACAGGTGATCCAGATTACACGGCAAACTACCCCACCGCCAAGGACCTCAACAGAATATGATGGACCCCGGTACCTATCCCCCTACTTAGGAACTAGCTTGCCTTTGGGAAGAAACCCAAGGGCTGAAAATAGGAAGAGATTAGGGAAGGGATGGGGAGGAGGAGGAAAGGGAAAAAGGGGGAATGGGGAGGATGGGATAGAGTAGGGGAGATTGGGGGGTAATTAGGTTTGGTCTGAGGAAGGAGACCAAAATGATTAATTTCTCAGACCAAGACCCTCTTCACCGTACCAAGGAGCCCCCCTTGAAGAGGTATGAAAGTAAATGAAACCAAACTCTGTCACAGGCTTCTTTCATCTATGACCGGGTTTAAGACTATATATTGTTTCAGAGTTTTTCTTCTCAAACAGTGTGGGTACCCCCCCCCCTTTTTTTTGCGGGAATATTTTTGGTTGTAATGTATTGAATAAGACATTTTAAAGCTCTCTTTAACTGTTTCAAAAATAATGTTTCCATCTCCCCAAAAATTATATTTTGAGGTGTGATTCCCCTTGTAGATTTTATTTTTTGCAGTATGCTGCGTGGCACATCAGTGTTAATATCACTGTTTATAGACAAATTCATTGGCTGGAAATCCATACCATCTTCTGAATAAGTTAGTGCAATGGTGTCTTCCACCAATAAGGACTTTCTAACAAGGCAGCTGGAAGGTCAGGCTGGCAAAGTGACTCTGGAGTAGTGAAGGTAATTTTCCTGGGGCATGTCAAAAGACTAGATGAGGTGTCACAAGTTGCAGATAAGGCAGATATCATGCCATCGATATCCCAAAATATAAAAATTGTCGTGTCCCAAATGTTGCACGTGTGTCTAATTTATCAACTTGTCGGTTCTGTGAACCATTCATCTACATTCCTGCGTGACACAGCAACATCTTGGGATCTTAATAGGGAATTCTTCAACTTTCCTAACCCTTGGGCATGGCCTACTTCCACATTCGTCAAATGTGATACCATCTACGACTGCTACACCTCTCCTGCCTACAGTACATAAGCCACTTAAAAACCATACCACGGGCGGGATTTGAACCCGCGGTCAGAGAGTCTCAAAACTCCAGACCGTCGCGTTAGCCACTGGACCAGCTAGCCACAATAAGATTCGTCCAACTAGGTATATTTCTACACCATAGGAAGGTTAGCATAGGCACCACTGTGACCACAAATGCAAGTTTTTATTGTGGCTAGCTGGTCCAGTCTCTAACGCGACGGTCTGGAGTTTTGAGACTCTCTGACCGCGGGTTCAAATCCCGCCCGTGGCATGGTTTGTTTGCAATCGTGTCATTACGATTTCGTGAGTCATAAGCCACTTCTTCGCACATATACTGTATTCTTTTCAAGATTGTTGGACTGATTACATCGACTCAAGGCTGAAGAACTGATTACCTCAAACTCCTCCTGTTCTTCACCATTCTCCTTTGTATGGACTGATGAAGCCACTGTGTGCCGAAACGTTTCCTCATTAAAGATACCCAAATGTTGCACACGTGTCTAATTTATCAACTTGTCGGTTCTGTGAACCATTCTTCTACATTAACTATAGTGCTGTTGGAGTGTTGGCAAGGTAACATTTATGAAGGGATTCAGGAAAACTGGTCATCCCAGGCTTGAGTCCTGGAGGTGGGATGCACAACATATGTATATAGTATATATATGTCTTGCCGAATGGGTGAAATTGGTCAGTTAGCAGGTACTCGTATAAAATTAAGTCCTTTTTAAATTTTCTCTTATATGTTTAAAGTTATATAATTTTCATTTATGTTAATGTAAAAACTAATAATTTTGTACCAAAAGAACCTTAGAAAACTTACCTAACCTGGTTATAACAAGTGCAGTATTATTTACCTAATCAAATTAAATATATTTTAGATAAGTTTACGGTAATTTAATGATAAGCACAATATTTTTTTTCGTTAGGTTCAGAATGACTTTTGCGAAATTATCGCATTCACAAATTTTCGCTTGCCTTATTCGGCAAGAGGAAAGTTGTTACTTAAGCTAAAGTCGCAACTTTTTACCTATTCGGCACGACATTTTATATATATATATATATATATATATATATATATATATATATATATATATATACATATATATACATATACATATATATATATACACATATATATATACATACATGTGCCGAATATGTAAAACTGATCAATTAGCAAGAACTCATTTAAAATTAAGTCCTTTCTAAAATTTTCTCTTATACGTTTAAAGATATATTTTTTTCATTAATGTTAGTATAAAAATTTATAATTTTGCAATAAAAGAATCTTAGAAAACTTACCTAACCTTATTATAACAAGAGTAATTTATTTTAGCCTAACCAAACTAAATATATTTTAGATTTGTTTACAGTAATTTAATACTAAACACTGTGAAATATATTTGTTTCGTTAGGTTAAGAATGATTTTGGCGAAATTATTGCATACACAAATTTTCACTTGTCCTATATGGCAAGATGAGCGTTGCTATTTAAGCCAAGATCGCAAGTTCTGCCTATTCGGCACGATATATATATATATATATATATATATATATATATATATATATATATATATATATATATATATATATATATATATATATATACAAAACAACCACTGTAAAAGAATAGTGAAATTCCAAGCGCTTTCCTGACTTCTCACATTATCAAGGAACTATAAAACAATATATCAAAGGAATACATATAAACGGTCAAGACTACACCTCACCACCACATCCCACAACAAAGCAACACCTCACACACGCACGACGGCACTTGTGAGGGAAAAGTTCAATAGATAGGAGTAGCGAGGGAGTACGTAGTAACAATAGTTTCATTGCCGGCTACTTGTTAAGGTAGGGTAAGTCAAGCTCCCGCTATTCCCGCCTTTTTTCCCCCACCCCGAAAGTGATAGTTTGACTGCCGGCTGCTTGTTAAGGTAGGGTCAGTCTAGCTCCCGCTATCCCTTCCCCTCCTTCTTCCCCCCCCCAAAGGTGACGTGTGGAGCTCCGGTCCAAACGGTAATCACTAGACTCACAGCTCCCAGCACTACTGTAAGTACATGCCTGCCTTGTATTCTAGTGGATTTATTGGTTGAAAGCTTCACTTTTGACCAATAATAAACTTAGTCCTTTCAGTCTTGCTCTAAGTTGACTGTTGTAATAATCATCACAAGTTTTAGGTATTGTACTTATCATGGAGAGTGATTTCTTAAGCAGTGGGTAACCTGTCTATCTTTCCAGCTTGGATGACAGAGAGGGTCACCTGCCAATCAACGAGTAGAATTGATGGAGATGGACTAACGTCCTGAGACTTCACCTTTTTGGATTTAATTACCTGTGCACCTGTATGAAATTGCAGGACGTAACCCCTCATCACTGCAGCGGTAAAGAACCTGCTTTCCTGTCATCGGGATAGAATACTCACGGCTATTCTGTAAAGAACGAGCCGGTGGGTTGTCATCAACACCTGCGACACCCCCCTCCACATCATCGGCAACGGCTACGATTTCAACAACACGCAGTGTCACCAACACCAGACACCCAAGTTTTATATTAGAGTTGAATTCAGTTATTATTTATATTTTTCATTTTTCATTTTCTTTAATGTAGGATCAATATTTCATATTTAAGTGTTTTATATTTTATATTTTCTATATAATAAAGTGTTTATGTTTGTCTGTTATTATTTCTTTTTCTATTCATTAATTTTCCTGAGGAGGAGCTAGCCTTGGTAATACTGTCTGAAGTTATTACAGGACTGAGTAAGCCTTCACAAGTGGCGACCTTGCCAGGATCAACTCTACTGAATCAAGATTCAATTCCATCTCAAATCTACCCTTGGAACTTCAACGCCGCATACCACAGACGGTTACCACCAGCTATGAGTAATCATTCTCTATGGTAGGACTACAGTACAGGTATTTAAAAGATTTGGTGATTGTTATAGTCTCAATTTATTGTAAGTCAAGTCAAGGCAGGAATACTAGGTAATTCTGCCATCTATTTTTGTGTGAGCTTGAAACACTTTGGAGGATTAGACTCTAGGGACCCGAGATTTTCAAGAGACAATTTGTTTCATTGAGCTCTTTATTATATCAAGGGAACTGTCATAGGACACTCTTGATTTGTTGGTGAGAAGATTGGATGGTCAAGTGACCCCATTCTACTTACTGTTTGCTTGGAGCCGGCATAGAACCCTTCGTTTTAATTAATACATATTGTTTAATTGAAGCAGGGATCGAGCCCTCTGGTTTATTTACAGTTTGAGCGGAGCAGGAATTGAACCCTCCGTTTTCTTTAATACCCGTTTCATTTCCCCTGATAGTTTAAGTTATTCTTGCAAGCATGGAGGAATACCAGTTTTAGATGAACGCTCTAAGTTAGGAATAACTGGGAAAAATTTAGAATCTTTCATTAGTGCTAAGATCCAGGAAAGACTTGAAAGAGAGAGAATTGAGAGAGAAGAGAGACAGAAAGGGAAAGAGAACAAGAAAAGGAGAGAGAGAGAATCGAAAGAGAAGAGAAAAAGGAGAGAGAGAGAATCGAAAGAGAAGAGAAAAAGGAGAAAGAGAACCTTGAAAGACAGGAGAAAAAGGAGAGAGAGAGAATTGAGAGAGAAATCCAAGAAAGACAGAAAGAGAAAGAGAAGACAAAAAGGAGCGTGATAGACTTGATCGTGAAGAGGTAGAGAACGTGAGGAACAGGCTAAAATACGTGAGGAACAGGCTAAAATACGTGAGGAACAGGCTAAAATAAGAGAACTTGAGGAAAGAGCAAAGGATAGAGAAGTTGAGGAAAAAGCTAGAGAACTTGAGTTAATAGAGAGAGAAAAGGATCGCGAGTTCGAAAAATCTCTCCTTGAATTAGAGAATAAAAAGTTAACTTTTACACAACAACAATTAGAGGAAGGAGTAATTGAACATCATGCAGCTAGTGCACATATTCCAACACCTAATTTACCTCCCTTCACAGAGGGTGAAGACATAACTTCATACATTGTCAGGTTTGAAAATACCGCTACCCTCTGTGAATGGCCTGCTGACACCTGGGCTACCAGGTTAGGAATGTTATTTTCTGGTACAGCCTTGAATATCTATGCAACTTTGTCGCAGGATATCATATGTAATTATAACCTACTGAAGAAGGCAATCCTTAAAGCATATCAAAAAAAACTACTAATTCTTACAGGAAAGATTTCAGGTATGCCACCTTACAGCCTGGCCAGAACTTTCAGCAGTTACAGGTAACACTCTTTCGTTTGTTCGACTTTTGGATAGAGAGTTCAGGAACTGATCGCAGTTATGAATCTCTTAGAGACTTCATATTTGCTGACCAGTTCCTGACAGCTCTTCCCCATCAGATACGAACATTCATCAGAGAACGTAACCTGATTAAAGCTGAGGAAGTTGCTGAGGCTGCTGACCTGTATGGTGAGGCTCCCAATTCCTATAAAGACCTATAGGGATCGAACCCTAAGGGCAAGGGTTCATCAGACCTTAAGAAATCAAAGCCTCTAGTGGAAAGTAAAATGTCTTCTTTTATTCCTGTTTGTCATTTGTGTGGTGTTAAGGGACATAAACATCCAGATTGTCCTTCTAAGAAGGTCCAAAAAGTTGGAAGATGTTTTAAAGACTGTAATGACCAAGCACCCTTCTGTTCAGGAACAGTTAATGGACTTAATGTATCTACCATTTTACGAGACACTGGATGCACATGTATAGTCATTTCTGATAAGCTGTTCCCTAACCTTAAAGAAACTCATTCCTCTGCTATACTTTCAGACTACCTTGGCCGTACGGACACTTTTCCTACCATCCGTTGTTACATTAGGTCTAAATGGGTCACAGGTTGGTCTGAAGCCGTACTAGCTCCCATCACTTCTTGCTCCGTACTAATATGTAATGTAAAAGGTGCCATTCTTCCTTCTGAGGTTGACCTTTCATCACCAAAGATGGACATAGGTGTTTCAGATCCTCTTTCTGTAGAGTCAGAGAAGCCCCTCGAAAGTTCAGATGAGACAATGACTCGTGAGATTCATGTGGGATTAAAAACCAGTGATGCTACTCTCGAAAGCGAGGTAGTAGGATCTGGTTGCCTGGTGGTTAACGCTCTCGCTTCACACGGTGAGGGCCTGGGTTCGATTCCCAGCCAGAGTAGAAACATTGGACGTGTTTCTTTCCACCTGTTGTCTATGTTCCCCATCAGTAAAATGGGTACCTGGGTGTTAGTCGACTGGTGTGGGTCGCATCCTGTGACACTGACCTAAGGAGGCCTGGTCACAGACCGGGCCGCGGGGGCGTTGACCCCCGGAACTCTCTCCAGGTAAACTCCACGTAATTAGATGAAAGTGAAGATATCACCTCCGATACTATAAATGTCTTGACTAGGGCTCAGACCAAAGCCCAGGCTTCTCCTACTGTCCATCCTTTGATTTTCCCTGACTTTAAGCCTTTAGACATATCGACTTATTCCTTTGTCAATTTACAACGTAATTGCCCTTTTCTTCAGAATTGCCATAATGCCACTAAACAAAATCAAGTTATCGAAAGGAAAAACTTTTCATATAAATTTGAATATATAAAAGGTATCTTGTACAAGTCAGTATTCAAATTAAATTCAGATGAGACAGACTATTCCATCTTAGTTGGTCCAAGTCAATGCAGAGAGACTGTTCTTAAAATGGCTCATGACCTGCCAGTGGCCGGACATTTCTCGCATCGTAAAACCTTAAATAAAATTAGGGAAACCTATTTTTGGCCAAAAATGTCCTCAGATATCACTACCTATTGTAGATCGTGTAAAGTTTGCCAACTGTCATCCTCCCGAGGTACCAGGCGAGTACCTATGGTCAAAATGCCAGTCTTTACGGTACCTTTTGAAAGAGTAGCTATAAACATCGTTGGTCCTTTATCTCCATTTTCATCTGGGGGACATAGATATACATTAACATTAGTTGATTATGCTTCGAGTTTCCCTGAAGCCATACCCTTAAAGACCATAACCACTACAGAGGTGGCTGAAGCCCTTTTGTCCATCTTCTCCAGAGTGGGCATCCCCAGAGAAATTTTGTCTGACCGTGGGACACAATTCACATCTGACTTAATGCAACATCTATACCAACTTCTGGGAGCGAAGCTTCTCTTCACCACACCCTATCATCCCAGCTGTAATGGGAGGATTGAGCGCCAGCATTCGATTCTCAAGTCCATTTTAAGGAAACTTTGCTCCCTTAAACCTAAGGAGTGGCATCGTTACCTACCCTGTGCTTTGTTTGCCATGAGGGAAGTTCCCAGTGACTCTTTGGGGTTTTCACCTTTTGAACTTCTCTATGGTAGACAGGCCAGAGGCCCACTGTCCATCCTTCATGACTTATGGACAAATGAGGAGGTGATTTCTGAGGTTCAGTCTTCTCACCAGTTTCTCCTTGACCTTAGATCCAAACTTGAGACCTCTGACATAGTTTCGAAAAATCTAAGCTTGTCAATGGATCAGTACAAAACCTATTTTGGTTCCAAAAGTCAGAGGAGAAGTTTTAAAGTAGAAGATGAAGTTCTGGTACTTTTGCCTATCAAGTCAAATAAATTATTAGTAGCATGGAAAGGTCCATATAAAGTATTAAAAAATTGTGGGAAAGTTGACTACCTCATAGAAGTCAAGGGGAAACCTAAGCTTTATCATATCAACATCCTTAAGAAATATTACCGAAGAAATTCGGTTAACTGCCTTAATAACTTTGACTTAGTTTTTCCACACGAACTTGATACGACAACTGAAGAATGTAAGGTGTGCGTAACTGACACCTCTAACTTAGACTATGATGAAGAACTACATGACTTGGTGACTCTTGACCACTCGGATGCTACGAACATTAATATTAATGAATCTTTGGATGACCATAAGAGACATGAACTACTTCAATGTGTGAGTAACTTTTCAGACGTCTTTACTGATATTCCAGGTGTTACCTCCACTGTAGTCCATAAGATTGACTTAGTGACGGACAATCCTATCAAACGGAAATTATACCCAGTTCCAGTTCACCTTAGGGATGCATTTGACCGAGAGGTAGACAAATTATTAAAACTAAAGATCATTGAACCTTCAATATCTTCATATTGTTCACCAGTAGTCATGGTTAAGTAGGAGGATAATTCATATAGACTTGCTATTGACTTCAGAGGCCTTAATGCTATAACTCGTTGGGATGCTGAGCCTATGCCCTTAATAGATAGCGATCTACACAAATTTTATGACGCTTCCTTCTTTTCAGAGATTGATATTGCACAGGTATATCATCAAGTAATGTTAGATCCTTCTTCTAAGCAGTACACCGCTTTTCCTACACACCAAGGACTGATGCAATATAGAACTATGCCCTTCGGTTTTGTAACTGCCTGTGCTACCTACGTGAGACTGATGAGAAAGGTCTTGGGTAATATGTCAAATGTTTCAGTTTATTTTGATAATATTTACGTAATGACATCCATGTGGGGCGAACATATCCAAACATTAACATGAGTTTTGCGTAGGTTACGCTCACATGGCCTCACTGCCAAGCCGAAGAAATGCTTCCTTGGGTATAACAAGATTAGATATCTTGGACTGATACTTTCTAATAACTCTCTGCAGCCTCTCCCCAGTAAGATCAAAGCTTTATTAGAATTTAAATTCCCCAAAACCAAGAAGCTCATGCGTAGCTTTCTTGGTTCTGTAAATTTTTATGCACGGTTTATCCCGAACCTTACTGATCTTACAGGCATCTTATCTGACTTCCTTAAAAAGTCTGTGAAGGAACCTCTTGAACTTTCCGACGTAGCACAGGAAAAGTTTAATGAGATTAAAAGCATCTTTTCGAAAGACCCTATATCTAAGATTCCAGATATTAATAAAACATTTTGTTTAAGAACTGATGCCTCCAATACTGGCTTAGGTGCAGTGCTACTACAATACCATGATGGTACTCCCTTCCCTGTATGCTTCCTAAGCCGGAAACTCCTTCCCGCAGAAACGAGATACTCCACCATAGAAATGGAATGTTTGGCCCTTGTGTGGGGTATCTCCAAACTTAAATTTTATTTGCTGGGAAAAGAATTCATTTTAGAAACGGACCACAAACCTTTGATATACCTAGAAACTTTTAAGGGAACCAACAGTCGCCTCTTGAGGTGGACATTGGCACTCCAGGCTTTTAAGTTCCATATTGTGTATATCAATGGTTCATCCAATTATTTCTCTGACTGGTTATGTCGTGACAGTCAGTAGAAGATTTCTTGCCTTACACGACTTCCATATGTTAGAACTTTTTCCTCGCCTATTCTTCTTATACTCCTTGGTATGGGGGAGTGTGAGGGAAAAGTTCAATAGATAGGAGTAGCGAGGGAGTATATAGTAACAGTTTCATTGCCGGCTACTTGTTAAGGTAGGGTAAGTCAAGTTCCCGCTATTCCCACCTTTTTTCCCCCACCCCGAAAGTGATAGTTTGACTGCTGGCTGCTTGTTAAGGTAGGGTCAGTCTAGCTCCTGCTATCCCTTCCCCTCCTTCTTCCCCCCCCCGAAAGGTGACGTGTGGGGCTCCGGTCCAAACGGTAATCACTAGACTCACAGCTCCCAGCACTACTGTAAGTACATGCCTGCCTTGTATTCTAGTGGATTTATTGGTTGAAAGCTTCACTTTTGACCAATAATAAACTTAGTCCTTTCAGTCTTGCTCTAAGTTGGCTGTTGTAATAATCACCACATCTTTTAGGTATTGTACTTATCATGGAAAGTGATTTCTTAAGCAGTGGGTAACCTGTCTATCTTTCCAGCTTGGATGACAGAGAGGGTCACCTGCCAATCAACAAGTAGAATTGATGGAGATGGACTAACGTCCTGAGACTTCACCTTTTTGGATTTAATTACCTGTGCACCTGTATGAAATTGCAGGACGTAACCCCTCATCATTGCAGCGGTGAAGAACCTGCTTTCCTGTCATCGGGATAGAATACTCACGGCTATTCTGTGAAGAACGAGCCGGTGGGTTGTCATCAACATCTGCGACCCCCCCCCTCCCACATCATCGGCAACGGCTACGATTTCAACAACACGCAGTGCCTCCAACACCAGACACCCAAGTTTTATATTAGCGTTGAATTCAGTTATTTATATTTTTCATTTTTCATTTTCTTTAATGTAGGATCAATATTTCATATTAAAGTGTTTTATATTTTATATTTTATATATAATAAAGTGTTTATGTTTGTTATTATTTCTTTTTCTATTCATTAATTTTCCTGAGGAGGAGCCAGCCTTGGTAATACTGTCTGAAGTTATTACAGGACTGAGTAAGCCTTCACAGCACCAGACTGTGGCACACCCCAAATACTCTACCCAAAAATTTAGATTTATTACTTGTTTAATGTATCATTAAATTGTTCCCAAATTTTATTAATTATAAATGAATCCAATTTATATAAAGCAAAGGAAATATTCATATTATTTTCAAAACTGCTTTTTATGAAACATTCAATTTTATTCCTGTCGACCATGGACTTGCTTGATACAACTTTGTCAGCCTTTTGAAAATCAATTGGATGGTTAAAATCTCTCGCATGAGTAAATAGAGCATTAGAATCTTGTCCAGTTCTGTTATATTTATGTTGTTTTAATCTTAGTTCGAGACTTTTACCAGTTTGACCGTAATAAACTTTATCGTAAATTTTACAAGGAATCTTATAGACACATCTGTCAGAATTTTGTCGGGAATTCTTTATCAAATTTTTTTTACTGAATCAAAACTTTTAAATACAACTTTGATATTAAAAGACTTAAGAAGAGAAGGCATATCAATGTAGTTTTCATGGTAAAGGAGAACCAACATATTTTTAGTTGAATAAAGTTGTCTCTTTTTGGATTGTAAAAAATATTTCTAGCGATTACATTTCTCGGGTATTTCATATCATTAGCTATTTCATAAAATTTGGGTATTTCTTCATCTATGAACTTTGGACTACAAATACGCAAAACTCTCAAAAACATTGATGAGAAAACCGATAGTTTAGTTCTATCTTGATGTGAAGAACAATAGTGTGCATAGAAACAGTTATTTGTAGGTTTATTACCCTTAATAATTAAAACACCTAGAAAGGGCAATGAGTTATTTTCCTCGAACTCAAAAGTAATGTTTATGGAATAGGCTAAGCTATTTAATTTAACAAGGAAATGGTTTATTTCTACATTCTTAGGCATAAGACATACAATATCATCAACGTATTTGAACCATTTATCTCTATTAGGGAGGATTGTGGTAAGCAGAGGATTTCCCATTGCCATACCAAACTTCTGAGTATAAAACTTATCATTAAAAACAAATTTTGCATCAGCAATGCAAAGTTTAATAAGTTTAATGATAGTAGGAACTGGCAATGGTAAATCGTAATTAACAAGTTCTTCAGGTAAGAAACTTAATAAATCATCAACTGGAACTTTTGTAAACAAGGAAGTAACATCAAAACTAACCATGTTAAAATCATTTAAGTCAATGTTATTTTTAACATTAAAGTTACATATTTTTCCAGCAATAGGGCTCAAAATGTCAACAAGCCATTTAGATAATTTATATGAAACTGAACCTATGGAGCTAATAATTGGTCTAACTGGATTACCTGGTTTATGTGTTTTTATTAAGCCATACATGTAAAGATGGATTAGTGGAAGTAAATTTTTTAATTAATTTATCTTTGTCTTTCAATAGAAGTTTTGTTTTATTGAAATTGCTGTTAACGATTTTTAATGGATTCTTACTAAGTTTAGAATAGGTTTCAGTATCATCTAAGAGATTATTCATTTTATCTTGGTAATAATTTTCTTTCATAATTACTATTGCATTTATTTTATCTGCTTTATTAATTCGCAATTTTTTATTATTAATAAGTGTAGCATAAGACTTGATAAACTCTGAGGGCAATTGGAAATATTTTGTTTTATTAAATAGCTATATGCCATCCCCTTACTAATATTAAGTTCATCGGTGGATAAATCTGAAGATTTTTCAAAGTTACAAATGGTTTTTGCAGTTTCAACATTGTTAAGTTTTCTTGAAGTTGCAAATCTTAGATCAAAACCTAGAGCAGCAGTTGTATTTTTATTTAATATTTCATCTGATAAGTTAATTACAAAATTGTTATTAGCATGGTTTGTCCAATCACTGTTTTCAATTAAAATGTCTATAAATTATCATCTATTTCTATAATCTATCAGTTTAAATTCCTAGACAAGTCATCAATGATTCCCGTCAATCGAATTGGTTAATGTAACCACTCCAACCCCAGACAGATGAACCCCATCCCTTGCATACATACAATGCTTGCCATACAATTTGTCCCAGTTATCATTGAATGGGATTGCAAGTTCCTTGCAGTACCTGTCTAGCCAGCAATTTATACTAATTGCCCCTAGACATCCATTCATTGCCTACTCCCCTTCTATGCAAGATGCTACATATGATTGAGATCCCTCCCTTAGACCTAACAACTTCTATGGCTGACCTGAACTTATCCAGCAGCATCTGTTTCCTGCCCTTCCTGATGTCATTTCCACCAGCACTAAGACAGATAATGTGCTTGTTCCCATTTCCTGACATAATATTATCCAACCTGCTGACTATGGCACCAACACCAGCTCTTTGGAGGCAAACTCTCTGTCTGACCTTCCTGTCTCTATTATAAAAAGCATGGTCCATATATCTCACCCGAGAATCTCCTACAATTAGAATACTCTTACCTTGATTAGCAGGAGAATCAGTGCTACCTTCAACCTCACTAACCAATCAATCAATCAAGTTTATTCTCTATAAGGATTACAATGCAGAATTTACAGATTTTGGATATTGTGTGGTTTACATGTTTTAAAATACTAATTACAGAGGGGGCCACTAGGACACCTAGCATGGCTAGGTATTTTGGGCAGACTTAGATTAATTCTCAACTTTAAATTATTACAGATTATGGTATTAAAGCTAAGTAACTACATTATAGTTTGTGAGTTTAGCAATGTGAATGCTTTTGTTTTGGCACAATACATAGTATCTATATTGGAGTATCATAGGCAAGCTTATGGCTAGTTAGGATTCATTATTTTAAGATTAAGATTCGTATTTCTGTGTTTAAAGTCAATGGGTGAGTGTAAGTTTGAACCACCAGGTGGTTTACATGTGCTTAGTTGATGGGGTGTATCAGGGAGATAAGAGGTTTTCTAACGGTAGTTTTGAAAGTGATGAATGTGTCTACAGTTCTAGAGTTTTCAAGTAGGGTGATCCAGATTTTAAGCCCTTTGATACACATTGAATTTTTGTAAAGGTTTAGTCGGACATGGGGAATGTCATAGAGATGTTTGTGTCTGGTGTTATGCCTGTGGGTCCTGTCACAACTATCAAGAAAGCATTTTAGGTTAAGATTAATATTGGAATTTAAGGTCCTGTAGATGCAGATTGCACAGTAGTAAGTGTGGATGTTCTGAACAGGGAGTAAGTGTAGATCTATGAAGAGTGGGGGGGGTGGTGTTGCCAGGGATGGAATTTAGTGATTATTCTTACTGCGGCTTTTTGTTGGGTTATTATTGGCTTTAGATGTGTTGCTGCAGTTGATCCCCAAGCACAAATAGCATAAGTGAGGTATGGATAAATGAGTGAATGGTATAGTGTGAGGAGGGCAGTTTGCGGCATGTAATATCGTATCTTGGAGAGGATCCCCACTGTTTTGGATACTTTTTTTGTTGTGTGTTGGATATAGGTGCTTAAATTTAGGTTGTTGTCGAGGTATAAACCTAGGAATTTGCCCTCATTATGTCTGGCAATTAGAGTGTTGTTGATCATAATGTTAAGTTGCGCAACACCTGCTCTGCTACCAAACATAATGTAGTAGGTTTTGTTAGTGTTAAGTGTAAGTTTATTGGCTGTCATCCAAGTCAGAATTTTGAGCAGCTCCTCGTTGACAATGGTGTTGAGGGTGGCAAGATTAGGGTGGGATATGACGTAAGTCGTGT